>NC_067400.1:429407823-429412823 GCF_016432865.1 Antechinus flavipes
TTTTTCCTCTGGCCAAATATTGCACACCAAAAAATTATCCCAACAGCTAACAGCTACAGACACAGACGGTTACATCCTTTGGCCCTTTTTTAGGACAATCTCAGCCCTATTTTCCCACATCTTAAAAGAATATCATTCTTAATACAAGCATGATTTCAACTATGGAACAATGGGAATAACCATTTTTCTTGGGCTGCTTAAAAAGCAATATATGTTTTAGAATGTGGAAAAAATTGTATTTGTGCATACAAGATCCTATAAAGTAGAAAAGACTGTGGTAGCTGATTCACAAGTAGAACATAAGGCTGGCTTTCAATAAGATTCTTTCCCCTAGAAGTTTTTATTCACTAAGGAAGTTGACAGAGAAACAGAGAGAGAAAGAAAAAGACAAATAGAGACAAAGAGACAGAGGGACAGAAACAGACAGAGATACAGAAAGATACAAAGAAAAAAGAGACAGAGACAGAGAGACAACATAAGACAGAGAGACAGATAGAGACAAATACACATAGAAGACACATAGAGAGACAGAAAAAGATGACAGAGAAACAAAGACAGACACAGACAGACAGACAGAAAGACCCACAGAGAGACAAAGACATACAAAAAGGACAGAGACAATCAGACAGAGACAGAAAGGGGTGTCAGAAGCAGGAATAGAGATAGAGTAACTACTGCATTTGAACTAAAGTTTTTTGATTAGATTGGCTGATGAATATTAATATCAGCTGTAAAGATGAAGTACTATACAGAGGAAGCATAGAATTTCAATTGGGTAGAACTTTAGCTATTCCCACTCCCTCATTTAAAAAATGTAGAAACTGAGTCCAAAATTAAAAGACCCTAAGGACACAGCTATTAGGTAGCAGTATTGGATTTGAATGACTAATACTCATTTGAGAAGTCACTGTTCCAGTTTGAGAAGGCCCTGACTGTTGGGGATGAAGACAGGGGTATAAAGGAGCTAACCTTCCACTATTCAGCTTAATCACTCTACAAACAGCATCTTTCCTCTAAGCAATGGAAAATCCCTGCCTCTCCAGGGGGAGGATGTGTGTGTTGAGTATCATCAACTCACTGTACTTAAAAGGAGTATAAAACAGGACAGTCTGTAATAAATTAGAAGTCCAAATGTTGAGTAAGAGAATCCTAAAATACTAAAGGCAGAAGACACCCTTAGAAATCATCTTTTTCAGACTCTTATTTTATAAATGAGGAAACTGATGCATAAACAAGCTTACATAGTAGATAAATGACAAAACTAGGAATAAAGCCCTCAAGGTACAAAAAGGGGTAGACCTTGAGTCTTTACACAGAACAGTAAAATTCCTGTATAATACAAATTCTTTGTTATCCAATCTCATACTCTCTTGAAATTAGGCTAAAGATTGCCATAATTTTTTGAAGTGAAATAAATTTGTAACATTTTCATAGAAACACAGAGATAGAAAATACCTAAAAGGCTACCCCTTCAAATCATAACTTCAAAAGATTCCTCTTTAGTTTAAAATTTTTCAGTGAGAGGGAAACCAGAATCAAATCAAATCAAAAAGCATTTATTAAGAACCTACAATTTTCCAGGAACTGTGTTAAGTTCTGGGGATAGTGCCTGCTTTCAAGGAGTTCATAAGAGACCAATATCAATCAGTCAGTCAACAATAAGTTATTTGCCAGTCACTGGAATACAAAGAAAAGCAAAAGAAGATCCTCCTCTCAAGGAATTACAGTCCATACAAAAAAAAAAAAAAAGACATACAGAATAAATTGGAGATAATCTCAGAGGGAAGACATTAATGGGAATTGGGAAAGAGGCAGCCCATTCAACTCTCCAATAGCTCTAATTAAGACAATTTTCATTACAAGTCTAAATCTATCTCTTTTTAACTTCCACTCATTGCTCCTAGTGTTGCCTTTGGGTACCAAACAGAAGAAATAATCCCTCTTCCACATGGCAGCCTTTCAAGTACATGAAAGCAGTTACCATGTTCCCCATGAGTCTTCTTTTCTCTAAGCTGAACATATCCAAAATGGCTGAACCAATCCCCATCTGTGGTGAATCTGAGAACCTTAAACTATTCTGTTTGTCCTCTTTTAGACACAATCCAGGTTAACCTGTTCTTCCTCAACTGTAGTTTGAAGAACTAAACACAGATGTGTTCTTAGCTGGGCAGAGTAATAGCAGGCTATCATGTACTTATTTTCTAAGTAATGTCTTTCAAAGCCACCAAAGATTGCATTAGCTTTTCTGTCTGTCATATGTCACAGTTGATTCAGATTGTGGTTGTAGTCCACTAAAACCATCAGATCTTTTTCCAACAAATTGCTTTCTAACCATACAAAAGAATTTGTATTTGAAAAGTCGATTTCTTTTTTAAATTTTTATTTTCACCAAATACATGTAAAAACACTTCAAATATTTTTCTTCAAATTTTGAGCTTCAAATTTTCTCCCTCTCTTCCTCCCTCATAAAATTGATTTCTTGAAACTAAGTAGAACTTTGTTTTTTAAAATCTTGACTGTGATTTCATATACTTCTGAAAAGAAACTCCTTTATCAATATAGATGGGCAATTATCCTTTAACCTAGTTTCATGGGCCACACAAATATAAAGTGATTTGTCAAGGTCATGTGGTAATTATCAGAAGTGGCATTTGAGCCCAGTTCCTCTTACTCCAGAGATAGTACTTTTACTATTGTGTCACCATCTACCAGAAAAAGGATAGTCTAGCATATTACCAGTGATGACTTAAGCACAAGTGCTGCTGAAAAGATCATACAAGAAATGTATGATCTGAACAGAGTTGGGCTGCTGATTTATTAAGAGGGAGAATTAACAGATATGTATGGCCCAAGTTCTACAGAGGCATCCATATAATATGGAGGCATGTTGAATAAATTCTTGATGGAGAATTTGTGAAAAGGAATGGTGAAGAATCACATAGAATGAGAAGGCATGTTGGGTGGTGATCTGTACTGTTACAGGGAGTACCAACATCAATAAAGTCAGGATTTTAAAGTATGATTAATATTCCATATGGGAATATATATGGGAAACTAAAGGATGGAATGATGGTGATGGAATTGTGAAACTGGGAATTATTCATGGACAAAAAAAAATGGCTTCTAAAAAAGAAAGAAAAAAGCTCAGTGTGATGGAATAAAGAGATCTGCTATGGGCTCATATTTTTAAAAGGTTATTATATTCACAAGATAAAAGTGAGAAGAGACAACTAAGGGTAGATACAAAAGTTGTGTGATCCTTCAAGAATTAAATCATAAAGGATAAATCCTGTATAAATTTGGGTTTATAATGCATTCTAGAAATTTTTAAAAGGGCTTTGTGGGTTACTACGTATAAGAAGAAAGAGATACTCCCTTCTTGAATGGGACCAAGATACACTGTTTGAGATTGATGGAATAATCTGAACAGATAGACAAATATCCAAACTGAGCTGTGATTTTATTGATTAGTATATTAGCTCACAACACATCCATGACTGTTCATTCTTTATGGTACTGGTCTACATCCTCCCATAAATTCACCGCAGGGATCCTACTTTCAGTGTCCCAAGGCTCAGATAAGATAATGGATGTAGAGTACTTTGTTAACCTTCAAATACTACATAAATGCCAATCATCATCAGCATCATCATCAGCATCATCATCAGCATCATCATTCTTATTAACCTTCATTCTCCAGTGTGGTGATGATTTCCTACTGTGAGCCTCCTACTACATTTCTCATAAATTAATAAACATTTATTAAGCATCCACTATGGGCTAAGCATGTTGCTAAATGTTGGGGAAATAAAAAGAGACAGAAAGACAGTCCCTTCCCTCAAGGAGCTTACAGTCTGTGAGGAGGAGCTTACAATTTAATGGGAGCTCCTGTTGAGCATAACTAATACTTAATAAATGATTGGAGTAGGGTAGGGCATTCTATGCACATTTTTAAAAAAATTAATCTGTAATTAACACTTTCTTAAGTCTATACAAGGGCCATTAGGTATACAGTGGATAAAGCGCTTGGCCTGATCTTGGGAAAACTCATCTTTCTGGGTTCACATCTGTGTCTCAGATCTTTAGCCTTTTGACTTTTGACAAGTCACTTAAACCTTTTTTCCTCAGTTTCCATAGCTGTAACCGTTTGCTTCAGTTTCTTCATCTGCAAAATGAGATGAAGAAAGAAGTGGCAAAGCACTCCAGTATCTCTGCCAAGAAAACTACAAATGAAGTCACAAAGAGTAGGATACAATTGAGCAACATGAAAAGTCTAAAAAATCAACGAAATTATAAATCAAACATTGATTTATGATTGCCAATTTTGGAGATGTAAAAGCCCACACTAAAAACTTAACAATTGGCTCTCTAAACCAATAAGAGCTGGGTCTAGCACAACCCTGAGTTCCACATTGTGTGTGAAAACATCCTTGCTTTTTCCCAGCATAAAAAAATACAAGCAGAACATTCAGTCTTTCCATCTATTATCCATAGCCACTTGCATGTGTGTAAAATACATGTATATATATATGTGTGTGTGTGTGTATGTGTATATATATTTATACTTACACATGCACTATAACTACATATACATATACATGCATATATCTATATATACACATATCTCTCTATATATAATATATATATATATACATTAATACATATCTATCTATATCCATATACATACATACATGTATACACACACACATTTGTGCCTGAATTCATTGTCCTGGCCTATTACTCAACTTTTAATTCTTTGTTAAAGTAAAATCTGTTTACAGGGTGGAAGGTGCAATGTCCCAAGCTTTGGGGATTTTATGCAGCTGTTTTCAGGATACTTCTAGGGACCTGACCACAAGCACTCTTTTCTGCCCTAAAACTCTTAGGAGTATCCCTGCTCCACTGTAACTGTAAGATCTAGTGTGTGTGCTGAAGCAGCAGAGTCCTTCCTCAGTGCTAATAAAGAAACCTGCTGTGGGCTAAGGCCTCTTCAAACTGCT
>NC_067400.1:433382823-433462823 GCF_016432865.1 Antechinus flavipes
AAGGTTAAGTCTTCCTTAACACAAATGAAGTATAGAAAAAGCAAACCTGTCTGACTAAGATGCCTAGTCCCATTTCCTAGTTGATTTATAGCTGGATTTATCTTTCCAAGGGCTTGTAAAAGAATTGAGCCTGAAAACAGGGAAGAGTCTATGACCAAGTGTTTTTTCAAGCCAGACACTATTTTTCTTTCATGCTGAAGGATAAAGCCAGAATCACTCGATTTGTAACTTATGACTTAAGCCTCTTTGCTATTTTTCCTGTTGACTTTTCATTTTGTCTATCAGATTTTCTGAGATGCTAAAATGTAGGATTTCCAAAGAGCAATTCAGACAGTAACCCTAAGTCAGTAACAAATTCAGTTTAAAATTAGCTTTTCTTTATAGAAAATCTATAGAGTTTCACAAAGCTTTCACACTGTTTCAAGACTTTCTTCCATCTAATTCCACTTATATTCCTTCCTTCAACCATTTCTCTTCACACAACTTCAGCCAAACAAATGTTCTCTTGACACAATTCTAGGCTTTATATTAACCAATATGACTGTAACTGTCATCCATTGTTATTGTCATTAATATGAATTTTGATTATGATAATTCCAAGAAAGTAAATAGGACACCTGAGCAACTTACTCAGGTCAATTCAGTTAACATATCTCTGCTTTGAGTTCATGGGCACAACGGGGTGGGGATCATATATTAGAAAAAGGAAGAAATGCCAAAGGAAGAAATGCCACATGCACCTAGATATAGTGGAAAGTTTGGTGGATTTATAATAAGAGGACCCAGGTTCAAGGCCCAATGTTACAACCATAATTAAATGGTATAGTAGATAGATTGCACACTGCCAGGCACATAATAAGTGCTTACTAAATACTTGTTTCTCTTTCTTTCTCCTTTCTATCCTTCTTTCTTTCTTTCTCCTTTTTCTTCACTTCCTTCCTTCTTCTCCTCCTCCTTCCTTTTCTTCTTTCCTTCCTTCTTTTTTTCCTTCCTTTGCTTCCTAGGTGACCTTGGGCATGCATGTCATTTAACCATTTCAGAGATGCTTTTCCCCACTAATAAGAATGGAAGATTGGATAGATGGGACGGAGAAGATTAAAGCCATCTGATGTTCTCCTTCTCATCTTTCCTCTTCCATACCTTCAAACCTATGCCTTTATATCCCCTCCTGTTCTCAGAAGATGTGGTAGCCCTTCTCTTTGTCCAGAGTTATGCCTCTACTTTTATCTTTAACCCCTTTCTCTCTTGCTTTCTTTAAGAGCTTACTCTTATTAATCATCTCCCTCTATAAGAGGGGAAGGCTTGGAAATAGGAGAGATCAGAGTTTAAATTCTACCTTTGATACTGAGTCATCAGAATTAAGTCACTCAATCATTATGAGTCTTAGTTTTCTCTTATGTAAAATAAAAATACCTCATAGAAAGGAAGGAAACAGTATTCATTAATCACATGCTCTGTAGTAAGTACGGTGCTATGCACTTTACAAATATCATCTTTTGTCCTCACACTAATCTTGAGAAGTGGGTGCTATTATTTCTTATTTATCACTGAGGTACTGAGTCAGACAGCGGCTAAGTGAAATGTCCTGGGATCACATAGCTCTCTAGTGTTTGAAGTCAGATTTGAACTCAGATTTTCTTGATTCCAGGCCCAGCATTCTATTCATTGTACCACCAAGGTTCTTGTGAGGATTAAATAAGGTAATAGATGCAAAGCATTATAAATATCAGTTATATGAGTCAACAATGTGATAAGGTAGTTAAAAATGCACTAATGTAATCTTGGGCTGCATTAAGGAGAATATTATTCATTTTCTCTTCTCTCCCTTATGGAAGTACAATGCTCATATATACCCATTGCCTCTCACCTAAACTATTGTAATAGCTCTTAATTAGTATCATTGCCTCTAGCTTCTTTCCATCTCTGAGTCATTCTTTATCCAGCTGCTAAAATATTCTTCCTAACACAGGGGTCTGACCACACCACTGCCCAATCAGCTCAAAAGTCTTCAATGACACTCTGTTATATTTGGATAAATATAGATGCTTCAGCTCTGTGTGGAGGGTCTTTGTTTCCAACCTATTTTTCTAACCTCATCTTGTAAGATTCCCTCAATACCCTATTTTGTTTATTAAAAATGAACTATTAAATATTGCATGGAACTCAAAACATTGTCTTTTACCTCTACACACCCACACAAGCTATCATCCATGCCCAGAAACCATATTGACAATAAAATACTGACAGAGCCCATGCCTGGGTAATTTTTTACAACATTATCTCTTGCACTCACTTCTGTTCCGACTTTTCCCCTCCCTCCCTCCACCCTCTCCCCAAGATGGCAAGCAGTCCTATACATATTAAATATGCCACAGTATATCCTAGATATAATATATGTGTGTAAAACCAAACAGTTCTCTTGTTGAACAGGAAGAATTGGATTCAGAAGGTAAAAATAACCCAGGAAGAAAAACAAAAATGCAAACAGTTTACATTCATTTCCCAGTGTTCTTTCTTTGGGTGTAGCTGCTTCTGTCCATTGTTAATCAATTGAAACTGAGTTAGATCTTCTCTTTATCAAAGAAATCCACTTCCATCAGAATACATCCTCATACAGTATCATTGTTGAAGTATATAATCTCCTGGTTCTGCTCATTTCACTTAGCATCAGTTCATGGAAGTCTCTCTAAGCCTCTGTGTATTCATCCTGCTGGTCATTCCTTACAGAACAATAATATTCCATAACATTCATATACCACAATTTACCCAACCATTCTCCAATTGATGGGCATCCATTCATTTTCCAGCTTCTAGCCGCTACAAACAGGGTTGCCACAAATATTTTGGCACATACAGGTTCCTTTCCCTTCTTTAGTATTTCTTTGGGGTATAAGCCCAATAAAAATACTGCTGGATCAAAGGGTATGCACAGTTTGGTAAAAAAAAAAAAAAAAGTTATAATTATTAAAAAATAAATAAAATACAAGGTAAATGACAAGGAATTCAAGCAGGTCATATATGTTTTATAAGTCATAGTTGTCTGTCCAATAGAGAATGACAGAGGGAAAACATGAGAATGATGGAAAGAGTGATTGATTTGGAATGAGAAGATCTGGATCCTAGGTGCTTCATATTTACTTATTAACTGACTAACTCCCCAGATGTTTCAGCCCAATTACACTTCACCATAAATGTTTAACTGCTTCTCAAAAAAAGAAAAAGGATTGGGGAACCAAGATGGCAGAGAGGACACATGCGTCTATCTAAGCACTTCCTAACCCTCAGACTACTTCTTTTATGAAAGGCCTTGGAATTAGTGCTTGACTGTCAAAACCCACAAATATTGAGAATACAACACATTACCAACAGAAGTTATCCTCGAAATTCTCCAGAAAAGGTCTATTTTTGCTTGTGGGTGAGGGAGATTAGATCAGGTACAGAACTCAGGAAGGCAGTGAGGGCATGGAAGGCAGCTAAGACTGAACAGATTGGGGTGGGGGGGTGGGGAAGGGGGAAAGGGCAGGGTGTGGTCTCACCCAGTGGAAAATTTGTGGGAAGAACTTTACCACAGTGTGAGCTATTCTGCCCTGGCAGCAAGTCAGTAAATCAGCAGAGAAGTTATAAACACAGGAGTAAAGTCCATAACCGTGAAAAGCTAGGGTCTCTCGGGACCTGGTCATACCTACCCAGTATACTGAGCGACTCAGCACAATCTCAGTGAGCAACTGCTGATCCTAGTGCAGCCATTGCTGTCCCACTGCTGCTTCATTGCAAATGCCTGCACCAAAAACAGATGGCAGTTGTTTTTTGTTTTTTGTTTTTTTTTGTTTTGGGGGGGGGTGTTTTTTTTTTTTTTTGTCAAAATGAGTAAAAAGTTAAAGCAGATGCTAACAAACTCTATATATATCGCCATACTCCATAACTCTATATGGATAGAGAGCAGATTTCAAACCCTGAGGATCCTAAAAACAGACTGTCTCCAGATGAATCCCCAAAGAGGATATGATCTGGTCCTCAACATACAAGGCTCTCATAGAAGAAATTTAAAAGGCTTTTACAAGAGAGCTAGAAGAAAAATGGGGAAAGAAAAGGGAAGCTTTGCATGAGGGTCTGGATAAGTCATCTTACTCATTAAAAGATAGAATGGATAAAGAAATCAAAGAAATAAAGAATTAGTGAATGGGAAAAAGAAAATAGCTCTCTAAAAATAAAATTGGCAAAATGGAAAAAAATCCATAGAACAAAACAACTCATTTAAATACTCAACTAGACAATTGCAAAAAGAAATAAAAAAGTAAATGAAGAAAATAATTCATTAAAAATCAGAATTGAACAAATGGAAATTAATGACTCGAGGAGACACTAAGAATCAATCAAGCAAAACAAAAAAAAATGATAAACATAGAAAAAAATTAAATACCTACTTGGGAAAATGACATCTAGAAATTAAATCTAGGAGTGATAATATAAGGATTATTAGACTTCCTGAAAATTATAATGAAAAGAAGAGCCTAAACACTATTTTTCAGGAAATCATCAAAGAGAACTGCCCAGATGGCATAGAAACAGAGGGTAAAATAGACATTGAAAGAATTAATCAATCACCTACTGAAAGAGATCCCAAAATCAAAACTCTAAGAAATATTGTGGCTAAATTCCAGAACTATCAGACCAAGGAAAAAATACTATAAGCAGCTAGAAAAAGGCAATTCAAATGCAGAGAATCCACAATAAGGATTACTCAGGACTTAGCAGCATCCCAATTAAAAGATTGAAAGGCTTGGACTCTGATATTCTGAAAGGCTAAGGAACTTGGTATGTATCCAAGAATTTTTTCCAGGGAAGAAAATGGACATTCAATGAAATAGGTGAATTCCATCTATTTCTGATGAAAAAACTGGAACTAAACAAAAAGTTTGACCTCCAAATATAGGACTCAAGAGAAACATAAAAAGGTAAAAAAGAAATCTTGGGAACCATATTTCTGTTATAAGCATACATAAAGAATACATGTATAATTTAGTTTTATTGTTATAATATAAAAAAGAAGCTAGAGGTGGAAAGGAAATTGTACCAGAAAAAGGGAAAAGTGGAGGTACTACATCTCATGAAGAGACAAAGGAAACTTATAAAATCGGAGGGAAAGAAGATAGGAGGATGAACATAGTGTGTATCTTACATTCATTAGAATTGGCTCAAAGAGAAAAATATTCGATTTACAGAGAAACTTTTCTCACTTCTTTGAAAAGTGGGAGGAGAAAAGTGGTAAGGGAAGGAGTAAGTTAAAGCGAAGGAAATACAAAAATTGTAAGGAAAAGGTTTAAGAAAAGGGGAGGGACTCTAAGGTGGGGGGAGGGGTCCTAAAGAGGGAGGGCATGAAACAAGTGGTGCTCACAAGTTTAGTACTGGGGGGGGGGGAGGGTAACGAGCAAAGAAAAGATAAAAGGCTGGAGCAGAATCTACTATGCTTCAGGTGAAGTCAAAAAAGCAGGGATAGCCATCCTGATCTCAGATCAAGCAAAAGCAAAAATTGATCTAATTAAAAGAGATAAGGAAGGGCACTATATCTTGCTAAAGGGTAACATAGATAATGAAGCAATATCAATATTAAACATATATGCACCAAGTTATGTAGCATCTAAATTCTTAAAGTTAAGAGAGCTGCAAGAAGAAATAGACAGCAAAACTATAATGGTAGAAAATCTCAACCTTGGATTCTCAGAACTAGATAAATCAAACCACAAAATAGATAAGAAAGAAGTGAAAGAGGTAAATAGAATACTAGAAAAGTTAAGTATGATAGATTTTTGGAGAAAACTAAATGGAGACAGAAAGGAATACACTTTCTTTTTGGCAGTTCATGAAACCTATACAAAAAAGTGACCATATATTAAGACATAAAGTCCTCAAATTCAAAGGCAGAAAGGCAGAAATAGTAAATGCATCCTTTTCAGATCATTATGCAATAAAAATTATATTCACTAAAAAGCCAGGGGAAAATAGACCAAAAAATAATTGGAAATTAAATAATTTCATCCTGAAGAATGATTGGGTGAAACAGCAAATCACAGACACAATTAATCATTTCACCCAAAAGAATGACAATAATGAGACATCATACCAAAAGGTATAGGATGCAGCCAAGTGGTAATAAGGGGAAATTTTATATCTCTAGTGGCCTACTTGCATAAAATAGAGAAAGAGAAAATCAATGAATTAGGCTTACAACTAAAAAAAGCTAGAAGAAGAGCAAATTAAAAACCCCTAGTCAAACCTAAACTTGAAATTCTAAATATAAAAGGAGAGATTAATAAAATTGAAAGTTAAAAATATATATTGAATTAATAAATAAAACTAAGAGTTGGTTCTATGAAAAAACAAACAAAATAGATAAACCCTTGGTAAATTTGATTAGAAAAAGGAGAGGAAAATCAAATTGTTAGTCTTATAAATGGAAAGGGAGAAATTAGAGCAATATTAAGGAGTTACTTTGTCCAACTTTATGCCAATAAATTTGATAAATGAAATGGATGAATACCTTTAAAAATATGGCTTGCTCAGATTAACAGAGGAAGAAGTAAATTGGTTAAACAGTCCCATTTTAGAAAAAGAAATAGAGCAAGCTATTAATCAACTCCTAAGAAAAAATCCCCAGGACCAGATGGATTTACATGTAAATTCTACCAAATATTTAAAGAACAATTAACTCCAATGCTATATAAACTATTTGGAAAAATAGGGATGGAAGAAATCCTACCAGATTCCTTTTATGGCACAGACATGGTGCTGATACCTAAACCAGATGGATTGAAAACAGAGAAAGAAAATTATAGACCAATCTCCCTAATGAATATTGATGCAAAAATCTTAAATAAAACATTAGCAAAAAGACTACAGAAATCATCCCCAGGATAATACACCATGACCAAGTAGGATTTATACCAGGAATGCAGGGCTGGTTCAATATCAGGAAAACTATTAGCTTAAATGCCTATATCAATAATCAAATTAATAAAACCCATATGATTATCTCAATAAATGCAGAAAAAGCATTTGATAAAATCCAAATCCATTCCTATTAAAAAACATTTGAGAGTGTAGGAAGAAATGGACTTTTCCTTAAAAGTCAGTAGCATCTATTTAAAGTTGTCAGTGAGCATTATATGTAATGGGGATAAAGTGGAACCATTCCCAATAAGATCAGGAGTGAAAAGAGGTTGCCCACTATCACCATTACTATTCAATATTGTATTAGAAATGCTACTTTCAGCAATAAGAGTTGAGGAAGAGATTAAAGGAATTAGAGTAGATAATGAGAAAACCAAATTATCATTCTTTGCAGATGATGTGATGGTATACTTAGCGAACCCCAGAGGTTCTACTAAAAAGCTATTAGAAATAATTCACAACTTTAGCAAAGTTGCAGAATACAAAATAAATTCACATAAATCCTCAGCATTTTTATACATCACCAACAAAATCCAACAGCAAGAGATATAAAGAGAAACTACAAAACACATTCCACACAAATAAAGTCAGATCTAAACAACTGGAAAAATATTAAGTGCTCTTGGATAGTCCAAGCAAATATAATAAAGATGACAATCCTACCTAAACTAATCTATTTATTTAATGCTATACCAATCAGACTCCCAAGAAACTATTTTAATGACCTAGAAAAAATAACAACAAAATTCATCTGGAAGAACATCAGGTCAAGAATTTTGAGGGAGCTAATGGAAAAAAAATCAAATGAAGGTGGCCTAGCTGTACCTGATCTAAAACTATATTATAAAGCAGTGGTCACCAAAAACCATGTGGTATTGGCTAAAAAATAGACTAGTTGATTAGTGGAATAGATTAGGTTCACAGGACAAAATAGTTAATAACTATAGCAATCTAGTGTTTGATAAACCCAAGATCCCAACTTTGGGGATAAGAATTCACTATTTGACAAAAACTGTTGGGAAAATTGGAAATTAGTATGGCAGAAACTAGGCATGGACCCACACGTAACACTGTATACCAAGATAAGATCAAAATGAGTTCATGATTTAGGTATAAAGAATGAGATTAGAAACAAATTAGAAGAACATAGGATAGTTTACCTCTCAGACTTGTGGAAGAGGAAGAAATTTGTGACCAAAGAAGACCTAGAGATCATTATTGATCACAAAATAGAAATTTTTGATTATATCAAGTTAAAAAGCTTTTGTACAAACAAAACTAATGCAGACAAGATTAGAAGAGAAGCAATAAATTGGGAAAACATTTTTACAGTTAAAGGTTCTGATAAAGGTCTCATTTCCAAAATGTATAGAGAATTGACTCTAATTTATAAGATATCAAGCCATTCTTCAATTGATAAATGTCAAAGGATATGAACAGACAATTTTCAAATGATGAAATTGAAACTATTTCTACTCATATGAAAAAGTGTTCCAAATCACTATTGATCAGAGAAATGCAAATTAAGACAACTCTGAGATACCACTACACACCTCTCAGATTGGCTAAGATGACAGGAAAAGATAATGATGAATATTGTAGGTGATGCAGGAAAAATAGGACACTAATTCATTGTTGGTGGAGTTGTGAACAGATCCAACCATTCTGGAGAGCAATTTGGAACTATGCTCAGAATTATCAAACTGTGCATACCCTTTGATCTAGCAGTGTTACTAGTGATCTTGTATCCCAAAGAGATATTAAAGAAGGGAAAGGGACCTGTATGTGCAAAAATGTTTGTGACAAACCCTTTTTGTAGTGGCTAGAAACTGGAAATTGAATGGATGCCCATTAATTGGAGAATGGCTATTGTTATTGTTCTATAATAAATAACTAGCAGGATGAATACAGAGAGGCTTGGAGAGACTTACATGAACTGATGCTAAGTGAAATGAACAGAACCAGGACATCATTATATACTTCAACAACAATACTATATGAGGCTCAATTATGATGGAAATGGATATCTTTGGCAATGAGAAGATTCAATTCAGTTCCAGTTGATCAATGATGAACAGAACCAGCTGCACCCAGAGAAAGAACATTGGGAAATGAATCTGGACTTGCGTTTTTGTTTTTCTTCCCAAGTTATTTTTACCTTTTTAAATCCAATTTTTCTTGTGCAACAAGAGAACTGTATAAATATGTACACATATGTTGTTTTTAAGATATACTTTAACATGTTTAACATGTATGAGACTGCCTGCCATCTAGGGGAGAGGTGGAGGGAAGGAAGGGAAAAATTGGAAGGAAGTGATTACAAGGGACAATGTTGAAAAATTACCCATGCATATGTTTTGTCAATAAAAACTATAATAATAATTTTTAAAAGGATTCATGACATACTTTTAAATTTAATCTACATCATAAATATTTTCTCAATCTTTTCTTGAAATCTAGACAGTCAACACAACAATAAATCAAGCCCTGTTCTGTAGGGTTTGCCCATTTCTGAAGTGTTAATGCTTACACTGATAATCTAACAATTGGTTCTTTTCAACCTATCCATCTGGCTCCAACACATTCTTAGCCCCGGGGAACATTGTATGTAACAGAATCATGTGCAATCTTCTGGGAATTGTAATCCATAACATTTCCTCCCAAAAGAGAATTTCTTGTTTGGCCTCAAGGATTATAGGAACATGAACTCTACCCACAGAATATCTATAAATATTGACTGTGACAAATATAGAAGAATGTAACAATATGTGTATTCTTCTATATCTTTTTTTAAAATATAGGTTCATAAAGCTATTACTTGGATGTTCTTGACCCTGTGGAAAGACTTTATTGCCTATATTACCTTTCCTCTCTCCCAAGTCACATCTCCACTCATTATTAGAACATACCTAACCTGTGGCAAAGTCTACACTTGTCCCACCTGCTGCATAGCTTACATTCTTAGTCCAGAGCAGGTTATAAATTTAACTACATCTTGTTTCACTGAGAAAAATTCTACATGTCATTAAAAGAACCAAGTAGAGCAAAGGGGTGACACTGGATCCAATCTTAGGTCCTCTGCCCTTTTCTACCATGGTAAACTCTGGAACTGAAGCTGATGGATTGAAAGGATAAGAATCCTGTGTTCAATAAGCCCTTCACAGGTAAGTACAGAGGCAAAACTGGCCTAAAGGGTTTTAGAGCCTTAGGCACATAACATTATGTGCTCCCCATAACATCATCATCATATGTTTAAAATTCCTAGGCTCATAGGAATTAGAGCACTAAGGGATTCTAGATATCAACCCAATTTTCACTTTTTACAGGAAGGTGGTTCATTCCAAGTCATACAAGTAGTGCTGTAAGTAGCAGAGCTAAGATTTGAAACTACTGCTGTCTTCAAATCTAGTGGTGCTTCTATTATATCATGCATCTTCTAGGAAGAAATAATAGCTAGTGTTTATATAGCACTTAAGGTTTGCAAAGTGTTTTACATAGATTTTCTCATTTGATCCTCACAACAACTCTAGAAGTTAGCTTCTCTTATTCCTATTTGTTGTTGTTATTATTGAGTGGTATCCAATTCTTCATGATCCTATTTGGAATTTTTTTGGCAAAGATAGTGAAGTGGTTTGCCATTTCCTTCTCTAAATCATTTTACAGGTGAGGAAATTGAAGCACATAGAGTTAAATGACTTTCCCAGGGTCATATAGCTAGTAAATGTATGAGGCCACATTTGAACTAGGGAAGATGAGTGTTCCTGATTCCAGGCTGAGAACTCTATCCACTGTGCCATCTAGCTGCCCTATGCAATGAGAGCAATGAGGAAACTGAATTCTTCAGAGGTTTAGAGACTTGCTCAGGGTCACATAGATAATAAATAGCTTTAAAATACCTACTAACTTATCAACTTGAAGTCAACACTCAATTCACTATGTGATCTAGTTGTCTATAAAATGAAAATTCAGGGCATTCTTCTAAGGGTTGAAAGGCAAAAAGGTAATCTTAGGGAGTAGGGGAAAGGTACAGTGTCAGAAAGACAGAACCAGAGAGAGAGACAGAAAGAAAGGGATAAAGAGAGACAGACAAACAGAGAAAGAGACACAGAGAGGAGACAGAGACAGAATGACACAGAGGAGACAGAGACAGAGAGACAGATAGACATACAGAGAGAGAGACAGACAGACAGACAGTCAGAGACAAACAGAAAGAGAGAAAGACAGAGTTAGAAACAGAAACAGAGAGACACAGAGAGAATATCTTACAACTTTGCCTTAACTCAGGGATTTCATCCTCACCTTTAACATGAATGACTATTATGTTCCTCTCTCAGCAGCTGAGTATGGGGCAAACCATTTTAACTGTAATCTAGGAGTGGCTCTGATTTCTCATTTCAATTCTTTCCCTACAGTGTTGGGATTAGAACAGATGTGAAGCATACACTTTGGAATTTCTCTCTGGTATTTTCCTTCCGCCAAATCCCCTTCAGGGATCATGACCCAATTTGAGAAACACTGCTGTCGTCTCATTTTCATCCTTCATAACCCTGGAACCTCCTTCTAGCATATTTCTCCCCCCATGAATGCAGCCTGATTCCAGTTCATTCTATTCCCTGGGCACTTTTTTTTTCACTTTCCTCCTATCAGGCCTTTCTAAAAGATAGATGATAACACTGTGTTCTTGACTCAGAGTAGAGATTTTTATTCTATCCTGGGAAACATATGATCCCCACTCTCCTCACTTGACCTAGGAACTCGGTCAGCACTGATGGCCGAAAAGTTAGCTGGGAGATTAGCCTGTTCTTTATGTTGTAAATTAAGCAAGTTATGAATTTCTCAGCACTACTTTCTGATTTGTAGACTAGTGTTCTTTTCTGTGAGATTAAAACAGTTATAATACTCTGCACTCAGAAAGAGGATTGTGGGGAGTGAGTGAGGTTCATAACATAGAATTTTCATTTTTGTTGTTTGCTTTCATTTTGTTTTATTTCTATTTTTTTTCTTTTTAATCTGATTTTTCTTGTGCAGCATGATAATTATGGAAATATGTCTAGAAGAACTGCCTATGTTTAATATGCCTGAGAATTGTATGTATTTTTGTGTATGGTGATTTTTCTCTAAGAGAATTTTGATGTCATAAAGTTAGATCTAGTTTTATAATAGAACCAGAGCCAGCAAGACTTGGATACAGGTTCTGTCTGATAGTTATTGACCTTGGGCAAGTCAGACCATAAATCACAAGAAGATGTGGACCAGTGAGAAAGTTCTTCCTTAGTAGTTCCTATTCCAACGAAATCACAAGTCCAATTTCTAGTCCTATTGAAATGTATCTTCTTGAAGTAAATAAAAAACAAAAACAAAAAACAAACAGGTAAATAAGAAACAATTACAAGAATGTAAATGGGAAGAACAAACAAATGAAATCATATAATATAATATTATAATAACCAAACTTCTTAGGGAAAAGAGATGAAGGAAAATAAAACCTTCCATTCATTAGAAAGGTTGGGGACCCTGGGTGTGGGACATTGCACATGATGTCAATGCTGTTGCTATATCAGCTGGATTTGCTTAGCTGATTTTCTGTCATAAGGGAGGGTTAACTATGAGATAAGGGGTGGGGTTAGGGTGTGGATATAGCTGGAAATGACTATGATGTAAAAACAAAGGGAATCAATAGGACTTCTTAAAAATATGCCTGCTTAACATCTGTAGAAGATAAACATCTAATTGCACACCAGAGAGAAAAGGCTCAAAACAAACAGTTCCTATCTTAGTCCCTTAATTTTCTCTAAATCTGAATTATAAAAAGTATTTTTAGAGATATGTGAACAATTCTGCCTATTTATCCTTGACAATTACTGCTTCTCATTATGAGAATGGTTACCATGACACTTTCAAACCAAAGAAAAATGGACAGATACCATATGCTCATTTAGTACAGACCACTACACGGCTATTAAACAATAGTAATTTTAAAACACTAGAACTACTGACAAGTTCTGAATCAAGGACCTAGAAGTAAATACTTCTGAACATGTTAGGCCCTTGACCCAACAAATTCTCGGGCCCTCTTTCAGTAGATAAATTTGTTATCAATCTAATACATTTCAATGTATTGTTTTTTATTATGTCGTTGAGTTGATTCTGGTAAAATTTGAAGCACTGTGGTAGGAGAAAAGGTGAGAAATGGAACTAAGGAGACTGGGGAGATTCTATGCATAATATAGTTACTTAGTACAGTACATAGAGCACTGGTCTGGAAATCAGGAAACCCTGATTTCAAATTCAGCCTCAGACACTTATTAGTTATAATAAAGTAAACTGGAAACAGAATGAATGTCCATCAGTTGGAGAATGGTTGAATAAATTATGGATATATGAATGTTATGGAATATTATTGTTCTATAAGAAATGATCATCAGGATGATTTCAGAAAGACCTGGAGAGACTTAAATGAACTGATGCTAAGTAAAGTGAGTCAAACCAAGAGAACATTGACTATCACGACAGCAAGATCATACAATGATCAGTTCTGATGGACTTGACTCTTTTCTACAGCAAGGTGATTCAGGCCAGCTCTAATGATCTGTTGTAGAGAGTCATCGGCAACTCAGAGAGAGGATTGTGGGGATTGGATGAGGCTCACAACATAGAATTCTTACATTTGTTGTTGTTTGCTTGCATTTGGTTTTGTTTCTATTTTTTTCTTTTTGATCTGATTTTTCTTGTTTAGCATGATAATTATGGAAATATGTCTAGAAGAATTGCATATGTTTAACATATATTGGATTACTTGCCATCTAGGGGAGGGGATGAGAGGAAAAGAAGGAGAAAAAAATTTGGAACACAAGGTTTTGCAAGAGTGATTGTTGAAAAATATCTATGCATATGTTTTGAAAATAAAAAGCTTTTTTAGTTATCAAACTATGCATATCCTTTGATCCAGCAGTATTTCTACTGGGCTTATATCCTAAAGAGATCTTAAAGGAGGGAAAGAGACCCACATGTGCAAAAATGTTTGTGGCAGCCCTTTTCGTAATGGCTAGAAACTGGAAATTCAATGAATGCCCATCAATGGGAGAATGACTGAGGAAATTGTGGTATATGAATGTGATGGAATGTTATTGTTCTGTAATAAATGACCAGCAGGATGAATACAGAAAGGCTTGGAAAGACTTACATGAATTGATGCTAAGTGAAACGAGCAGAACCAGCAGATCACTATACATGGCAACAACAAGACTAAACAACAATCAGTTCTGATGGACGTGGCCCTCTTCAACAATGAGATGATTCAAACCAGTTCTACTTGCTCAGTGATAAAGAGAACCATCTATACCCAGAGAGAAGACAGTGGGAACTGAGTGTGGACCACAACATAGCATTCTCACTCTCTCTCTTATTGTTTGCTTGCATTTTGTTTTCTTTTGAAGTTTTTTTTCTTCCTTCTTGATCTGATTTTTCTTGTGCAGGAAGATAACTGTATAAATAATTATACATATATATTGGATTTAACATATATTTTAACATATTTAATGTATTGGACTACTTGCCATCTAGGGGAAGGGGTGAGGGAAGAAGAGGGAAATTTCGAACAGAAGGTTTTGCAAGGATCACTTGAAAAATTACCCATGCATATGTTTTGTAAATAAAGAGGTTTAATTTTTAAAATTTTAAAAATAAAAAGCTTTTTTAAAAAAAGACTCTTAGCAAGGGACACAGTTTTATCACTTATAAAATGGAGATAATGGAATCTACCTAATAGGATTGTTGTGAAGATCAAAAGAGACATTTGGAAAGCTTTTTTGCCTAGAACATAGTAGATATTTAATAAATGCTTGCTCCATCCCCGCCCCAGGGAGACAGAACTTACTCTTGCCAATGATAAAGGATAATGAAGAAATCTAAAAAGAGAGAACATATCAAAAGGGAAAGGTCAGAATCCAAGGTAATCAGATTATTAGGCTGAAGTCATCTGAAATAGTCATTCATTTCAAAACCAAGAGAGCTAGTCAGGTGTTATGAAATGGAAGAAGCTTCAATTGTCAAATTCAGATTTGTTAGCAGTAAAAAGAAGGGGCAACACCAAAAACTCAGAAATCGTTCTTAAAATGTGCTATTATTAATTGAACACACAAACTCCTTATGTGCTTTGACCAGGGCAAGTTACCAATAAACTATCTCCTGCCTTATCCTCAATACCATGCTTTTCTTATTACAGCCTGAATTCCATCAGCTTTTATTGCTTCTGGGCTGTACTGATGATGTATGCTCAGTTTTCTAAAAACCCCAGATTTTCTGCACACTAATTGTTATAGCTAGCCATGCTTTCCTCATTTTGTACTTGTGGAGCTAATTGTTAGACACACATGGGAATTTACATTTATTTCTGTTAAACAGAAATAAATTTCTCTCACCACTGCACCATTTTGAGATCCTTTAAAACCTTCTTTTTTATTTCTCCAAGATTTGTGATATCTATATATTTAATAATAATGTTTTGATTAAATCTAAATCAACTATTCATATTATGATTTTCTAGTTTACTAATCCTACAGAAAAAAAATGAATTGAGTTTTGTCTGGTATGAACTGATAAAGCCACTCCTCCCATTTTGTATGTTGTTTATATCTCCAAGGATAAAAATCTTAGAGCTATGAGGATAAAATGAAATTTTTAAAGCATTTTACAGGTCCTACAGGAGCATACAAATTCTTGGCCCAAACTGTAGGCAATGGAAAAAGGAGGCTGGGACATCGAGTGGAGCATCATTGGCTGGTTTGAGTTAGGAGAGCCTTTGCCTTCCTGTTAAAAATGTATCTGTATCACAGCATTTCACAATTGGCAGAGCTCTCATTAATGCTCTAAGACTGAAAAAAGTATCTCCTTTACAACATACTTGATAATGGGTTGTCCAGCCTTTGTTTATATTCTTTATGTGGGAGGAAATTCATATGTTGGTGAATATTTAACAACCAAGTCTCTGAAAACACACATAAAAGAATACGTTAAAGTTTAATAGACATTATTGACATTTTCCCATAATTTTATTAAATCTATACAATAAATAAAGCAATAAATCATGTCTTGAATTGTAATTTGCCAGTTTCTGGGTTGTAAATGTTTACACTAAAAAATTAACAATTGGATCTCTTTTAACAAAATTTTTCAGTTCCAAATTTTCTCCCTCCATTAACTCTTTTCCCCATCCCTTAAAAAGGCAAGCAATATAGTATCCACTAGACCTTTGGATTCATTCAAAATATATTTCCATATTAGGCATGTTGAGAGGGAAAAAGAAGAAAAAGAAAAATATGCTTCAATTTGTACTCAGAATTAATTAGTTCTCTATTTGAAGATAAATTGCATTTGCATCATGAGTTCTTTGGCACTTTTATGGATTACTGAATTGATTAGAGTTGCTGTCTTTCACAATTTATTATTATTACAATATTGCTATTACTGTCTATGTTGTTATTCTGGTTCTGTTTATTTTACTTTATATCAGTTCATATAAGTCTTACCATATTTTTCCATTATACCATCATAATTCCTTACAATAGTATTGCATCACTTTATATAACATAATTTGTTCAACCATTCCTCAATCAATAGGTATCTTCTTAGTTTTCAATTCTTTGACACCATAAGATGAGATGCTTCAAATATTTTTTCCATATGGATCTTTTTCCTTTCTTAGTCACAGTTATTGATCAAAGCATATGCATAGTCTTATAGGATTTTGGGCACAGTTCCAAATTGTGTTCTCCAATAATTGGACCAATTTATAGCTCCACCAACAGTGCCTTAGAGTACCTGTTTTCTCACATTCCTTCTAACATTTGTCATTTTCTTTTTCTGTCATCTTAGCCATGGGAATAAGATGGTATCTCAGAACTGTTTTAATTTGCATTTCATTGCTGTAATTATTTTTGATTTAGAGCATATTTTGAGGTGACCAAATAGCCAAATAGTGAGTTCCTCCCTCAAATCTGATTTCTATCAAACATGAGGTTAGGTTATCATGCTCAATTGCTTCAGAATTTTGTATATCTAATGTATTTCATTAACCAACTCTGGTAAAGGTCTGTAATGGTCATCACATGCAAATTGATTGTTCAACCTGGGTATAGGGGCAAAAGACTAATTGAATCATCTTAGCTGGTTCCCTCCAAAGTTTCCCTCAAGATAGCTGGTACTCTTGCAGCTATTGGATCAGAGGGGCTGTTTTCTTATTCAGAACTAGATTATTTTGTTAATTACCATTTTGCAGCATAGTTAGAGATATGGAGTTGCTTCTTTCACTTTTTTGTTCATGGATCCCTTGATATCTTGATTTTTTTGTTCCTTTAAATAAACTTTGTTGGGTTTTTATTCCAGCTCTATGAAGTAATTTTTTGTTAATTTGGTATGCCATTAAATAAATGAATAAATAATTTAGATAGAAATGTTGCTTCTATTATATTGTGTGGTGAGCTTTTTCTTCTCAAAGCACAGCCAGGTGATAAAAGTTCAGATCTTTTATTATCTCCAATATAGCCCTGTTAGCTTAGAGGCCTATCTCTCTGCTTGGTTCCAAGAGCTCCCTCCGAATGTCACCAAATCCTTCAGCTCCTCTGCCTCTGCTTTCTTCAGCCTCCAAGCCAGCTCCACTCTTCATGTCATTCCGGTGAAATCTCTCAAAGTGCTCTGTGTCTGCACCAGAGTGCTCCTCTCCAATGCAGCTGAACTCTCTTCCGCGACCAGCCAACCAAGTGAAAAATATATTTTCTCTTGCCTTGCCTCGGAGAGAGGGCTTCTGGCGTAATTCCGCTGAAATCTGACCGAGAGCCTCTGTCTGTTTCTTTTATACAAGAGGGATGAATTGTGGGATACGAGAGAGAGGGATTGTGGGTTTTCTCTCATAGTGCTCTCTGGCCCAAAGAGCTTCAAGGGAGGTGTGAACTCATAAAGGTACAAAGTTTACTTTGTGAAGCTGGCATACTTGTGAACTCCAATGAGTAAAGGTGTAAACACAAGCCTTGTATTAATTAGTCCTACTTAGTCCCTTGTTTCAGATTCTGCCCAAAACATCTTCTTGTAAGATTAGATCAACTCTAATGAGTTAGCAGTTTGTAAGGATTCCAACAATATTGGCTCAGTCTATCTCATTAGCAATTAATTGTTTTTCTTTATTTGTGTGAAGAGTGTTTCCTAATTGTGTTCATATAATTCCTATCTATGCCATGTCAGGTAAACACCTAAATATTTTATATCCTACAATTATATATGGAATGTTTTTATCTCTTATGCTTCTCGTAAGTTTTTAATTTGAAGATCAAATTTTCTATTCAGCTCTAGCCTTTTCATCAGAAATAGATGAAATTCACCTGTTTCATTGAATGTCCATCTTTTCCCCTGGAAGATGATGCTCAATTTTGCTGGATAATTGATTCTTGGCTGTAACCCAAGTTCCATTGCCTTTTAGAATATCAAATTCCCTGCTCTTCGGTGTTTTAAAGTGGAAGCTGCTTGGTCCTGGTCTGCTTGTGGCTCCTCAATATTTTAATTGTCTCCTTCTGGCTGCTTGAAATATTTTACCCTTGATATGATAATTCTGAAATTTAGCTACAATGTTCCTTGGAGTTTTCATTTTGGGGTCTCTTTTAGGAGGTGATTGGTGAATTCTTTCAATGGCTATTTTATCCTCTTGTTCTAGGACATCCAGGCAGTTTTCCTTGATGATTTCTGAAAGATGATGTCTAAGCTCTTTTTTTCATCATGATTTTCAGGAAGTCCAATAATTCTTAGATTATCTTTCCCAGATTTATTTTCTAGGTCAGTTGGTTTTCATATGAGGTATTTTACATTTTCTTCTATTTTTTTTTCATTATTTTGGTGGTTTTTGTTTTGACTGATTCTTGAAGTCTCACTGAATCAGTCACTTCCATTTGTTCAATTCTAATTTTTAGTGAATTATTTTCTTCAGTTAGCTTTTTTTTTATCTCCTTATGCATTTGGCCAATTGAGATGTTTTGTTCATTGCATTTTTTTCCATTTGACAAATTCTGTTTTTCAATGAATTGGTTTCTTTTTCATATCTATTTTGTAAGGGGTTATATGATTTTTCCATTTCATCAAGTCTAATTTTAAGTTTTCTTCAGATAATTTTTGGTTTTCCTTGCCCATACACTCTTGCAAAGAACTCATTTCCTTTCCCCATTTTTCTTCTAGCTCTCTTTTAAGATCCTTTTTTGAATTCTTCCAAGAGAAACTTGTGAAATGAAGACCAACTCATATCAACCTTAGTGGCTTCATCTGGATCTGGCTTGCTTTAGAATCCTCAGGATTTGAGGTTTGTTCTCTTTCTCCATAAAAGCTGTCTATGTTCAAAGTTCTTTTTGATTTTTTGCTCATTTTTTTAAAAGGTTGAGGTCTGCTCTTAAGGCAAAGAGGTGACAGCTGCTTTAATTTGCCTTGGAACAGTTCTGCTGACAGACTTCTGGTGCTGGATAGGTGTGACCAGGTCCTGTTTTTCCTGGGGTTCTGAGATTGAGAGGCTCACAATTTGCCTTTTGTATTTGTTTTGGATGTCTGAAAGTAAATCTGCTGAACTACTGCCTTGTATCCAGGACAAAGCAGGCTAAGAGCTTGTACCTTCATGGTGCATGGCTGCCTCAAGGCCCAGGCTCCCTGAGCCAGCTCCTACTTCTGGGTAGCTGTCTGGGCTCAGTAGTCTCTCCCCCTGCCTGATTGAAATAGATCTTTTCTGAAGTTCTTCCAAATTATCTTCTTCTGGAAATTTGTTGTACTCCAAATATTTGTGGGTTCTGTCACTTCAAAACCAGTTCAGAGGCTTAGTTTGCTGTTAATCTGAGGGAAGCTCAGAGGTCAGAGAGGGCTGTGTCTACTCTTCACTCTCTTGGGTCTACCCCCCTGTTGTTAATATCTTTAATGAAACTTTTGACTGTTTCTTTGATTTGCTTTTTGAATTCATTCTTTAAGATTAAATTATTTAGTCTCCAATTACTTTTAATAATAATTATATATATATAAATATATTATATATTACATAAAAATAAATAAAATAATAAAAATAACATTAAATAAATGAATGAATGAATAGGTAGATAGATAAATAAATAAATAAATGGGAAAAAAAAATAAAGGATATATTAGCTATTTCTATTTTTTTTTACAATTGTGAGGTTTTTACTCCCTAATTCATGGTTAAGTTTTTGAAAGTCCTATGTGCTACTGAAAAATAGATATATTTTGTGTTTTTATTAATATTATCCAGGGGGCTCTCATAACTGATTTTTCTAAAATTTTATTTATCTCCTAAACTTTTTTTCTTATTCATTTTATATTTTTACTTCTTTAGATCTGACAGGAGCAAATTTAGATCCCTCACCATTAGAGTTTTACTGCTTATTTTCTTCTGTAACTAATTTAACTTTTCCTTTAAGATTTTAAATGCTATGTCACTTGGTACATAGCACTGATATTACTTCATGATACCATTTAGCAAAATGTATTTTCCTTGAAATTTTTTCTTTTAAATAGCTCTGCTTTTTCTTTTGCTTTGTTTAGCATGATGATTGTTACCACTGTATTTATTAACTTTAATTGAAGCAAAATAGATTCTGCTATAGCCTCTCATTTTAATTTTGTGTGTATGTGTGTGTGTGTGTGTTTGTTTCAAATATGTCTCTTGTAAAGAACATTGAATTCCAGTTTTTAATCCATTCTATTTTTTTTTTTGCTTTGTGGATGAATTCATCCCATTCACCTTCATAATTATGATTACTAACTCTGTATTTCCCTCCATTCTGTTCTCTACTATTTATCTTCTTTATTCCCCTGTCCCTTCCTCAGAATATTTTGCTTCTGATCACTGTTTCTCTTAATCTACCCTCCATCTCTCTTATCATCTTTCTCTTAGTCCCTTTCCTTCTTAATTCCATTGAGCAAAGTGAATTTCTACATTCAACTCTGTGTGTGTATACACATGCTTATATATTCTTCCCTCCTTGAAACAGTTCAAATGAGAGCAAGGTTCAATAATTCAAGAGTAGGTCCAGACTACCATCATGGCAGGGAGTTCTTGGGAAGAATACAGTAAGTGCTCACTTACTGTTGAAGATTTTTATATCTCATGATCTTACCATCAATACTGTTTTCTCTTTAGCTAAAGGCAATAAAACTCTATGGATACATTCTTGCAGCAAATATTGGCATTTAATAAACTATCATTGTAAGAAGAAGAAATAGAAAGGACTTAAGAGTGACAAAAGCCATGTGGGTACAGAACACTGGATTGATCATAGACTTATCCACTCCAAACTAAATATTTTCATTCAACAAAAGCAGCAGCCTCAAGGAAAGATGATTAGCAGAAGACAATGTCAACATTAAAGTGCTTCTCTGAGCATGAACAGTTCATTGCTAACTTGGACAGAAAGCTGAGCCAGCAGAGTTGGCAACAGTGGAGCAGAAAAGGAATGGTCAGTTTTCAGAGATCTAATATACAGCACTGCGTTTACTTATTTGGGCCAGAACATTTGCAAATATCAAGACTGATTTGATGAAAATGATGAGGAAATAAAGAAGCTGATTAATGAAAAAACAAGAATTTCATAAGGTTTAAACAACAAGATAGTTCATACATTTTCTAAGATGGCATCACTTAATTCCATCAAAAGTAAAGTACAAGTGAGGCTTTGAGAGATGCAGGATTCTTGGTTCATCAAGAAGAAAGATGAAATTCAGTGTTATGCTGATAGTAACAATCCAAAGCACTTTTATGATGCCCTAAATTCTATTTATGGGCCAGACTTATGGTACATCTCAACTACCCATTGCTGATGAAACCATGGTGATTAGTGATCTGTTCAGGATCTAGAGAGATAAATTAAATACTTCCATTCTCAATGGATTGTCATCAATCAACGCTGAAGCTAATTAGCATATATCTCAGGTTGAAATCAACCCCTCTCTTATTGAATTTCCAACTGAAAAAGAGGTTTTGAATGCTATTAGGCTCCTACCATGTGGCAAAAAGACTAGTACTGTTTCTATTCCAGCTAAAATTTACAATGCTGAGAATCTACTGCTTTTATAAAACCTGACAGAAATTTTCTAAGTTATATGACAAGAGGAGTTTATTCCAGAGGAGTTCAGTGATTCCCCCACTGTCCATTTCTGCAAAAGTAAGAGAAATAGATTGTCCTGTGACAATCACAGAGGGATCTCTCTTTCTCTTAGTCATTGCTGTCAAGATCTTTGTCAGTGTTGTCCTTAATAGACTAATTCTTCACCAGAAAGATGGTCATCTACCTGAGAGCCAGTATGTCTTCAAAAAGCTCTGAGGTATAGGTAATATGGTGTTTGCTGCCCAACAAGATCTTTGATACTATCAAATACTATGGAACATTATGCTATAATTTGGTTGCCCAGAAAAGTTTATCAGTATTGTATATTAATTTTATTACAGCATGCCTCTGGATAAAGAACAATGCTCTTGTACTTTTCCAGTCACTAATAGAGTGCAACAAGGCTATGTGCTTGCTTCCATGCATGATGTTGTCAGCAATGTTGTCAGAAGCCTTCAATGAGGACAAAAATGATATCAAGGTCAGTTTCTGCATTGGTATTAAACCATTTAATTTAAGGCTACAAGCCAAGACTAAAATTGTTCAGATGATTGTGCATCCAATGCAGCCTCTGAAGACAAAATGCAACATAATATGGATTCTCTGCTACTTGAGGAAAAAAAAATTTACAAGATAATGTTGCTGTATATTTGAAAGGAATAGCAATAGTAGATTTGCGGTTTAATGTGAAATAATCTTTTTATATACTATATAATAGAAATGCTTGTTTTATTACATAAATTTAAAAAATACATTTTGGCCTAATAATTAACACCAAGAAAACACTTTCTCCTCCAGTCAACACCACACCATCCATATGTGGAAACATCAGTGGTAGCCAAGGAAGGAATTTTGAATACTGTGAATAAGTTTACTTACTTTGGCAGTATGCTTTCCAGGGATATACATATAGATAATGATCTTGATGGATTCATTGCCCAAGCTGACACAGTATTTGGGAGGTTCAGAAGGAAAGTGTGGGAGAGAAGAGGTATTAGACTGCCTACCAAATTAAAGGTTAACAGAACTGTTATGCTGACCTCATTGTTGTATGCCAGTGAAACCTAGACAGTCTACAGCACCATGCCAGGAAACTGAATTGCTTTTATTTGAATTGTCTTAGGAAGATTCTGAAAGTCATCTGGCAATATAAGGTAAGAAACATCGAGGTCCTTTTTAAAATTAAGCTGCCAAGAATTCAAACTCTACTGCAAAGAGAGCAACATCAATGTGCTAACCATGTTATTCAAATGACAAATGTACAGTTGCCTAAAATACAGTTTACAGAGAATTCACACAAAGCAGGCACTTGCATGAAAGTCAGAAGGAGTGATACAACTACATTCTCAAGGTCTCTCTAAAGAACTTCGGAATCAATTATGAAACATAGGGGACACTGGCATAGAATTGTACAACATGACATGATATGTCAAAGAAGGTGCTATGCTCTACGCAGAATTGCAATAGTTCAAAAAATATGGGATATGTGTAAAATAGAGACATGGACATTCCAAAATGTTCATTATGTACTATTTGTGCCCAACCTGTGGTAGAACCTTCAGAGCTCATATTGGTTTGATCAGCCAATCAGATGTACTATATCTTGATCCCAAAATGGTGCTGCCATTTTTGTTCTCTTCAAGAACAAAGGACAGGAACTATTCACTAAACACATAGCTATGTATTTAGTAAACACAGAGGAATGAACATAGGGATAAACCTTAAAGTAAAAAAATAAAAGTTTGAATCTGGCCTCAGATAATTACTAGCTATCTGATGCTGGACAAGCCACTTAATTTCTTTGTCTCAGTTTCCTCACCATTAAAAATGAGGATAATAATAAGACATACCTCTTAGGGCTATTGCAAGAATAAAATGAAAACCTATTTGTAAAATGAAATCCACTTGAAAACTTTAAATTTATCACTATATAAATTTTGATACTATTTATTATTTTTGTTGAATGAATTGATGTTTCCAATGAATGATTTTATTCCTTAGAACAAAAAGTTCATATAAAAACATATTTTCCATTTAGTAATGTTTTTAAAATATAAAACTCATATTGTAATTGCTATTGTAGGGATATTTAGGATGCAATTCCCAGAATGAGACCAAGTACCTTTCACCATCAGGATTGTAGAGGTACCCATATGGGATAGTGAGCGCCTTTTTTTGATGTTTTTAGCTCAGATACCACTTCAGTATTTTCATTCACTGATGGTCACTGGTGCTTAGCACCCGTCTTCCATTTTGCCAATTAACATTTTATAAAGGGATATTCACTACAACATATCTTCCCCATATGTAAAGACAGAAATATAGAAGTGACCCTATACTACCTCTATTCTTGGAAAGTATGGACTTAAACTTAATGCAATTTCTATGCAGTATTGGTCTCAACAAGTTCATTTTCAAATGTTACTATATGCTGCTTCTGACCTGAGTTAAGCAGGCCACTCACTGGCTACCTTGCTTCTCACAATCTTAATTCTGACAAATTCCATCATAGACTTCAGGTCTCAGACCTCTGGTGGCTCACCATTTTCCTCTTTCAAAGCTTTATAAGGTCATGTTATTCCCTAACCTTAAAGCAAAACAAAACAACCCCCCCAAATAAACAAACAAACAAACAAACAAAACAAGAATTAGAGTGATAGAAGCAATAAATGGTCATGTTCTAGGATATATCATATAAATTCCTTCCTCCCCAAGAAGCCCATGGTAGTTCCTCTGCCAACCCAAGAGATTTGGTTGGTTGATGCCTTTTGAATGCATCAGTTTGGCTCTATCCCCTATCAAAAAAGCTTCTTTTTCACACCCTACTCAGTGGGCTGAAAACATGATAGAATATAAAAATCTATTGGAATTGCATCCACAACAAATAAGGCACAAGCCCATCAAGGAGCCCACTATTATACTATTTAGATGCTGTATAACAATTAATTAAATGTTAGAACAAAATGTTTTTAGATATTTTATCTCCTTTTATTGAATGTAAGAATTCACTTGGTCTTTGAACATAGACAAGACTTGTCCTTTTGAGGGGGACAGTTAATATTTGTAGTAGTTTTCTATTTTTACTATCTTATGAAGTTCACATAGAAATGGTCTTAGGATAAGTAACTATGCTATTAGTGATATTTTATAATGTTTACAGACATCCACAATACTTGGGAAAGGGGGATAAAATGATTGTTTTCTGTATGTGAATAAAAGTGTTAGGATATGTGTATCTTCTGTAGACTCCCTGCAAGTGTCTTTGGGGCAATTCCAGTAGCAGATAGGATGATGGGGACAATATATACTTTATCCAATTCCAAGATGGTCTATAGAATTTTAAAAACTCTATGTTTAATGCTACCTAGAGACTATTAGAATTAATTACATGTTACAACCAATAGCTCTTAGACCTTATTATCATTTTATAGTGTATTAACATTATTAAGGAAATTAGTATGATTATTGGTCTTTGCATTCCCAGTTCCTACGACATTGCCTAGTTTATAGCAAGTACTTAATGTTTTTTGAACCTATTTGAAATGCTTACTTCTCAAATGATATAATTTGAATGTTTAGGGTCTATAGACAATTGAAAATTCTCATCTTCAATATCTTCAAAATTTCATCAGTAAAAAAATACATATATATAATTATAAATATGATATTGAATTTTTAAACAAGTGTTTTAGCACAATACTTGACCCAAAGTAGGTAACTAATAAATGCTTATTGATTAATTATACTATTGATAGCCATTACAAATTTTTCTAGTTCCAATTCAAAAATAGCACTATATATGCTCTCAAGGGAGAACTGACATATCTTAATTTCACTGCCTATTATGCAAATTCAAGCAAACCATTTCATCTCTATAAGCTTTACTTTCTTCAGCTGAAAAATGAAGATAATATCCCTTTAATATTTGCAGTTACAGAGTTGTTGAGAATCAAATGAAATGATAGACATCAACACTTTCTAAAAATCAATCAAAAATCAGTCAATGAAAATTTAAGTGCTTACTATGTGCCAGGCACTGTGTTAAGTGATGAGATTGCAAAGAAAGGCAAAAAGAGTCCCTACCCTCAAGAAACTTATATTCTAATAGAGGTTATAACTATGAAAACAACTAAGTATGTATAAGATAGATCAAAGTAAATGAAAAGTAATCTCAGAGGGGAATACAGCATCAACTCAAATTGGGAACCTAGGAAAGGCACTTGGGAAAGGAACTTGGATTTGAGATTAATCTGAAAAAAAGCCAGTGAAATATCAACTATAAAGATTATTATTATCATCTACTGTTTTAGGTCCTATCAGATCCACAGTAGTTCACTTCAGATGGCTTTTCCATATAAAATCTGGAGAACAATGAGTTCTTTGAATCCTTCAACTTTTCACCCAAATTTTGTAGGGAGGAGTTTTGGGCTGAGTGAGATATGGTCTTTGGGCTTTGTAAGTCTTACCCCTGGCATAACTCCAAACCAAAAAAAAAAAAAAATCAGCCTGGCTAGCAACAAAAATCCCTCAACTTTTACACAATACTTCATGCTTGTGAGATTTCCAAAGTGGATAAAAGCCCTTCCTCAATAGAGTTCAAGAAGCTTAATGCTATGATAGATAATTAGCCTTTGCAAAACATCCCTGAAGGGAAAAGCATGAGACTAAAGAAATAAAGTACCCAGCAATCATCAAGTTCACACCCCAAGGTTAAAACACTCAAGAACACTGGATACACTAAGGTGAAAAGGCTTTTAAGCAACCTTTAAAAGGATGGTTCTGGTGAATATGTGGCCCAGCATTCACACCCACTAAGCTTAGGGCTAAATGCAGAAGAGATCTACAATTACTGACAAGTAGTAATGACTTCAGTGGGCACCCAGAATAAATGACCTCTCCCATTTTGGGTGCTCTTTTTTAAATAGGGCCAACAGTTTTTCTAAGCAAACTTCAACACACCTTAATACGTGAAGGGTTACAGTCTCACATGTAGAGCTAGGGGCCAGGCAGATTCCTGACTTCTCACCAGTCACACAAAGTCTTCACTTTCAGCGCTAATTGGAGGTAGTATCAGGGTAACTGCAAGTCAAGCCTGCACTGACAGGTCCAAAACAATTGTAAACTCTCTGCATTTTGCTTCCCCCATTTTTAGCTTCTTTTTTCCCCTTTCTTCTTTTCCATTGTAAACGGAGAGGCTGTATGCAGCTGTTTGACCCAAGATCACCAGGTGGTATGTGCTGTCAGAATCTGTGAACATTAGTTGCCATGGGAACAAGAAGCCAGCTAGTCCAGCAGAGTGCACTGCGCCATCTTTCCCCTACTATAAAGAAGCTATTGTTCTTTCTAATAGGGAATGTTGCACACTGGTAATTGTACCCATGAAAATGTTCCTGTGTTGTTAATCACTTTTTTTCTGAGAAAGGCAACTTTGGAGAATAGTTTCATGAAAGCAATACGTCACAGTTATAGCTCATGAACCCAATAGTGTGAGAGAGATGCCCTGATTTATGGACTATTGACAAATTTTTTGGTTAAAATATGACTTCAAAAAATCCCTCTCATTTAATGGGTTTAAAAAAGAGAAAATACTAAATAAATAAAAGACCTTTCTAGAAATGAACTCAGTTCTGAGAAATGACTGGATTTAAAGTGAAATTTTTCTGATACCTTCTCCAAGTCTTTCCTCTTTTCATTCTAGAGCTAAGAGGTTAGCTTGAATCATTGTATTTACACACACACACACACACACACACACACACACACACTACAATATTCTGAAGGTAAGTCTTTACTGTAAGAGTAAAATCAGCTCCACGAAAGACCACATAACCTTCATCATCTACAACAATCCAGTAAAGGATTATAAATACATCCACATAATGCCCCATCTAACCCCCCAAGAATATTCTTTTCACTACTAAACCATCCTTCTGCTTCTATAAAGTCTATGTAAGGGAGAATAATGACCTTCCACTTTAAGGTCAGGGACTGTTTCATTTATGATCTTCTATCTTCAATACCTTGGACAGATATTGGCACATAATGGATACTTAACAAATGCTTAATATTTTGACCAGTTGCTTTGCCATAGTGGCAAGAATTCAAGACAAGGATCAATGACTGTGTCTTCCCTCTCTAGTCTTACTAAGTGCTTTCTTGATGCTTATCAAAACTTCAAACATTCTTGTTTGAGATACTAGTTCCCAGAGGGCATGAAAGCCTTTGAAAAAACCCTATTAGGACAGAAGTATAGAGAGCTTCCCATTGAACATGGTAAGCAGTGATGATGGTAATTTTTAAAAATTTAATTACTTAAAAGGACTTTTTGTGGAATCTTTATTGATCTGATTTACAAAAGAAATGAAAATTATTAATCTCTGGAATATAGTCCCAAAACAATCTCATAAATATGAAAATACTTCCTCTGGAAAAGAAACAGAAACAACAGCAGCTAGCCCTGGGACATAGCAGCAGCGGCAGATAATAGCACCAACAGAGGCAGCAGCAGCAGCAGCAATAGTAAAAAGCCATGGAAGCAGCTCAATAGAACAGAAGACACGACAGCTGATGATAGCAGAAGGAATTTGCCTCATTTCTGAAGTCTGTTGCTTCTCTGCCCAAAAGGAGCAACGAGGAGACACAGTTTGTTTCTGGGAGATTATAATATAGCATGCAAACAAAACAACCCAAAAAGTATAGAGGTGTGAGGAGAGTGTTCCTTCTCCCAGTAGCAAAATCTGTAAGACATAAAACCCTTTTTCTTTGTTGGGACAGGGCAAAAAATGCTTGCTGTTCTCTTAGAGGCAGCATAGCATAGTAGAAAAAGAAGGAACCTCCAAACAAGGAAAATCTGAATTTCAGTCCCATCTCTGATACACATAATAGGGCAAATCTTCTAACTTTTAAGAGCTGTAGGTAATTTCCTAAGAGAATAAATTGAAGAAAAGGTATCAACTCACATTGGTAGAGAGAGTTTCATCATCCAGGTACACACTATGCTAATTAAATTATAAATCTAACCCTAGCCTAGTTATTCTGCTATTTGACTTCTGTCTACCTTGTTAGCAGAGAAAGCACTGAACTGGAGTCTGAGCCATATTTGTATAATTATGAAGACCCTAAACACTCCACACTGAACCGAGGGGAGTAAAAAGTTCTAAAGTCCTGTGGCTCCTACAATGCCTTTGCCCACTTGTTGTGTCCTTCTTTCTAGAGCTTCCAAGTTAGGATGACAAAATGCTTTTCAGAGCTCCCATGCCCAGGTGATTAAAATATACCACCTTAATGGAGAAGTGATGAGGCAGAACTCCTGAGGATGGTGGAAATATGGAGTCGGTTTATTGTAAATTCTCTCCCCCTTATATACCCTCATATCCTTATATAATCAAATAAAAAAATAACTGCACATGCACTAAATATATACTGCACACATGGGATCACACAAACAACTTGCTATTGTATGTAAATTACCACCTGGTATCATTTTTTGCCACCTGGTGTCACTCTGCTTCAATCACAACACAGGTTATCACCACCTCCTGACTTCTCAGGAAAGCTGAGAGCCCTTAGAGGAGATGGGGAGCCAAACCAGACATTGTTAGAAGATTCCCTCTGGGCTGAAGGGTCTTAAACTTCACCCAGAGTTCCCCCACTGTCTGTGGGCCTCTACACCCACTCTCTGAAGTCTTTATATCCTAAAACTGCTTTGTTCACCATTTCAATGAAATTTCTACCATCTATCCCTATTATTAGGTGCAAGATTACTTATAGTACTTACCTCACAAGGTACACACATACCTTATGAGAAAAGTATTTTTTTTATTTAAGGCATTACATAAAAGTTGATATATTCATTATTATTATTATTATTATTATTATTATTATTATTAGGAACCAGTGACACAATGAATCTTTGATTTCATTGGCATAATAAACTCTCAATTGAAGAAATTTTCACTACTGATTCAGGTCAATTCCTTCTTTTCAATTTATAATCTTAAATCATTGCTTATAACACTTAGGGGTTAAATAACAGCTGAGGTCACACAGCCAATATGTACCAGAGTCTCAAATCCAGGCCTCCCTTGTTCTGAGATTGACTTTCTAGCTTTTGCCATCCTGCCTCTCATCATCTATATAGTCATCATGTTCATCATCATCATCATCATCTTTTCCACTTACTAAATACTTTTGTTTACTTTCTGTTTTGTTAGCCCCCAAATTTCTCTTCTAGTTTCCTGTCCTCAAGTAGTTGATAATTTATTTGAGGGAAAATCATTTTCATGGAAAAGTAGATAAAAACTATATTGAATAATTTTGAGGTAAGGGTATACTATGCACTGATTTACTCTGAATACAGACTGAAGCATACTTTTTTTTTTTTTTGAACTTTTTTTTTCTTCAGATTTTTTTTGCAGGGGAGTGGGTAGAGTTGATCTATGTTTTTTTTCTTTGTGACTCTTATGAAAATGAGCATAACTTCACATGGATCTTCTGAATGAGAGAGAAAGGGGAAGAATCTAGAATTCAAATTTTAAAAAATTACATATAACTGGGGAAAATAAAAATTTTTTAAAAGACATCAAAAAAAGAAGGTAGATGATTGAAGGTACAATTACCTGAAAAACAGGGAATTAAGTTCATATGTAAAGGAGTTAGTGTTGGTAAGGGAAAGTGTTAGTTCTTTGTCAGAGACTAGGGAGAAAGGAGGAGAGAATAGATGATCTCACTTGAGTCATAAGATAGGAAACCAACTGTCTCTTTTTTCTCATTTTGCACCTTGCAATGAATGAGACAATCTCTTCAAGGAGTCTGGTTATCAAAGAGAGGAAAAAATAGGATGGTGGCTTAAGAGAAACGCAGACTCAAATGAAAATTCTCCTTGATCTTCCAGGTCCCAGTATTATTTCCATAAAACTTCCTTTCATAAGCTAATATTACCCCATAATCAGAATGAATATGGAAGTTGACCACTACATGCTCCCTCATCTTCTCCTATCCTCTGGTTCCAGTCAGCTTTGGACTTGTCAGAATTCAGGAATTCAATGATTCATGGCTGACTGCCTTTTCAGGCCACTATAGGAAAGAGTTTTGATACATAAGTTCTCTTGGCTGTGGCAATGCCCAAACAATCTTTCTGAATACCATTATCCAGCATTGCGTTAATAAATGATTGACACTAGTATTTAATATTGGTATTTGAAATTTGCTTCCCCATATTTATAGGTAGAACTAGAGGTCATGCTCTGTTAGAATTAACTCTTGCTTTCCCTGAATTTCTGAGCTAACATATTCTCAATCTCCTTATTGATGAGAATCTCCAAATGGGCCCCTTATATTAGGTGAGAGTGATTTTAGCCTTGCTTCACTTTATTTATTGGATATCAGTCTACTCTTCTAGAGTTCTATTTCTAATCCCTGTAAATTTTCACACCAAAAAATCCTTCCCCAGCTCCCAAGCTCCTACATGTGTTCTCTCTCTCTCTCTCTCTCTCTTCTCTCTCTCTCTCTCTCTCTCTCTCTCTCTCTCTCTCTCTCTCTTTCTCGATTAAAATGCAAACTACTTGAGAGAAGAGATTATCTTTGATTTTGGATTTGTTTGTCCATGTTGAAGCACATAGTAAGTGTTCAATAAAAACTCATTCATCCATTCTTTCATCAGGCTATACAGAATCCTTAATAGACATTCCAGTAAACTAGAGATAGGTAAACTGCTACTTGGAAAAGGGTAAGCTGTCATTTTCTGGCACAAAGTTACATTTTCATAATGATATAATTAAGTAAACAGATCATGAGAACTCCATTACCTGACAGTCAGATGACCATTTTTAATGTTCAAAATCATCAAGTTTAATGGGTGGGACCACATTTCTCTCCTCTTTGATGCTTCTCAAATTTTTAGGGACTGCATTTTTTCTCCTGGGACATCCCCCCCCTTTTATTATTTTTTTTTATAAGCCCTATCTGTTCTTGACTTTTAACTCTGTTTCTAGTTTTTCTTCTCAGAGAATAGTCAGAGAAACAATGGCCAGACCTCCTGGAGCCAACTTACTCTCCTGAGTGGCACAGAACCAGGAATCAGACATATTACAGACCTAATTAAGTAAGAAAGAGCAGTAGCAGGATTTCAGTTTTTGCTTATGAACACTACTGTATTTTGTCAGTCTTGATCCCTAATCTTCTTTGATAGAGGGGCCTTAGCAGACCTTTAGCCCTTTCCATTTTAGTTGACCTTGTTTTGAAGTGAGCTTTCCTAAGATTTTTCTCAAATTGGTTTCTTTGTATTTTTGAATGCTTGATATTAGATTCTTTGTAATACTCCCTTAGTTTGTAATATTAAAATGATTATGATCTTTGCTCTCCATTAATAAATCAACTTGCCTACCTAACGACAAAGCATATTTCAATTTATGCATTTACTATCTCTGACCATAAATTAGAAGACCAGCTACTGCTCTTTACAGGCTGTCTAGTGACTAACTGAATGTGTTTAATGTGTTTTAGGAAGTAGGGTGAAGAAAAGGATGGGCAGTTGTCCTAGACCAGGACACAGCTCTGAGATCTAATTTGCAAACTAAAATCCCAGTCAAATTTTTAAGACAAACAATAGCCAAAAGGGTAACATTATTATCATGATATAGACAATTAGAACATCCTTCTTGCATATCCCTGTCTAAAACCTTGGAGACTTCATGTAGCCCTAGGTCTATGATTTGAGAGAGAAAGAGAGAGGGTTTTGGGATAGGGGGGAAAGAGAGAAAGAGAGAGAGAGAGAGAGAAAGAGAGAGAGAGAGAGAGAGAGAGAGAGAGAGAGAGAGAGAGAGAGAGAGACAGACACAGATAGAGGTTTGAAATGTGAGCTATGAAGAAAGCAATTATAAAAATCAAGATTATATATTGTATTTTATAATATTGTTTTATTAAAAAAATTCTTATCTATTTCTAAACTATGAACAAATTCTGTATCCAAGGATGCATTTAAATAAACTTTCTCCTGTCATTGTACAATTAGTGCATATCATTAACATGAAAACAAGTTTATTAAATAAATCTTAGCTTCTATTTAGATATATATGTACAAAAACATAAGCACATATATGTATATACATATGTGTGTGTGTGTTAGATCAGAGATCCAGAGATAGAAGTGATCCAGTGGAAGGAAACAGATATGCTATCTCATAAGTAAATGTGTTTTTTACTTATATAAGTATATACATATGCACATTATAAATATATGTTATGCATATGTAAATATAAATCAGGTGTTAATCATGGCCTACAGCATGTTTTTCCCCCTCCTACATCAGTCTTCAATAAGAAAAAAAAGAAAAATTACTTAGGGGATAAGAATAATGCTCTTTCTATGTAATTATAAGCCTTTTATCTCCTAAACTGGACATTCTAATCACAAGTACTTAGAATTACATGCAAAGCACTGCCTGATTAAAAAAAAAAATCCTCCTACAGTCTTTTGATTCTAGATACTTCTAACCAATTACTTAGGTCCAGTCAATCCCACTTCAGGTATTCCCCCCACACACACCCTCCAACCTACCCAAGAAACAGAGATTATAACTGGGAATTCTTGCACCCGGGATACATTTAGTAGGAGTTAGGGCAGGAGTGACAAATAAAGAAAAATTGAATTTCAATTTCTAGGGCAATGAGCAATTATCCCAGGAGAGACAGCCAATCTGCCAGGAGCTGGTCCTTGCTCCTTAGAGACTGGAAATAGAGAAGACAAAAGGGATGCAGTAATTGGACTCAAAGAGTTGTGACCCAGAATACCCAAGGCAGTGAAGGACAACAGAAAACTAAGAGGTGAGGGTTAGGGATAATACTCAGCATAGGAAAGAATTCAGGAAGAAAACATGTTTTTCTCCACCCCCACAATATGTCAGTGACCAAGGCAAAGTCCTAGTTATTCCATGCTAGTTGTGACATTCCCAGCTAAGTCTGTGATGTACTCTAGTGAATATGCTTCTGAAAACCCTCCAGGAGCAAGCTGATTTAAATCCCCTTGAATGATCAACCAAATATGACGATGCTGAAACCTTTGTCATTCTGTTCTTTCTCCTGTATCCATGCCGTCATCATTGATTGGAATGACTATCTCCAGTCCTCATCTCAGCCTCTTAAAGTCCTTCTTTTCTTTCAAGTAGAAATAATTCCCTGAAGTCTTTGAAGACCCTTTATTTCAGTGCTATTAGCCCTACCATCCCCAACATGAAAGTGATCTCTATCTCTTCAAATGTCTCTTGGACTTTACCCTTATCTCACTCTCCCTGGTGTTATAGTTATTTATGCTTATGTCTTTAACCCACTATTAAGCCTTGCTCTCTAGGTGCTTATATCTGGAGTCTCTATCTTCTATAGTTTAACATCTGATCTTTGTATCCCTGGGATCTAACTAGGTGGCCCAATGGATAGAGTTCAACTGAAAAGTCCACATTCTAATCTAAGATCAGACACTTAATATGATACTTTGTATACTCAGATACTTAGTAACTGAGCATCCTGGGCAAGGTCTTTAAATTTTGTTGGCCTGTTTCTTCAACTATAAAATGGGGATATTTATGACACTTACCTTCCTGGGGTTGTGAGAATCAAATGAAATAACATTTGTGAAGCGACTAATAACATTGCCTGGCATATAGTAGATGCTTAATATATGCTTGCTTGCTTGCTTCCCTCCCTCTTTCCTTCCTGCCTTCTTTTCTTCCTTCTTTCCTTCCTGCCCTTCTTCTCTCTTTTCCTTATTCTCTCCTTCCCTCCTTCCTTCTTCCCTTCCTCCCTTTTTCTTTTTTCTTTTTCTTTCTTCTTTTCTTCCTTTCTTCTTCCCTCCTTCCTTCTTTTTTCTTTCTCTTTCTCTCCATTTTTTCCTTTCCTCTGATCTTTAGTTCCCATTCACAGTTCAGGCTCATCAGCTAATTTAAACTCACCAAAATTTTATCTAATTATCTGATTCAACTTCCCCCAGACACTTGGATTCCTTTTGAATTTCTTGTTTCTTGGAAACAGAGCCATTCTGCTTCTCCTACTGGAGTCATAAAGGCATCTTTTATTTACCCAATAGCAATTAACCCTTAGAAGTCAAAATGTAGTTATTTAAAAAACAGATATACAATAAAGCAGCCCAAGAGATCATTGGCCCTTGAAGAAAAAAACATTAAAAAGGATTAGACTTCATTTCTGCTACCCTATTAAGCTACCAAGTCCTTACTGCTTCTTAGAATAAGAAATCATTTTCTACACACACACACACACACACACACACACACACACTCACATACACATACATACCAAATTATAGAAATCTTGATGGAAACAGATCAAGAAGAAAAGAAGTTGACCTTTTTAAAAGTTGGTAAAGATAGCCACCAAGTCCGTTCTTGCTTTTTTTTCCCCCCAATAAAAGGAACACATAAAATAAGTTTTAAATCCGTGGGATATGTAGGCATGTAGGATTTAGAATTAGAAAGGACCTCAGAAATCATATAAAGTAATCTTATTATAAAAATGCAGAAATTAAGGCCTAAAGACATTGTGACTTTTTTAAGGTCACACAAGGGATCTGTGGCAAAGCTAGCATCAGAATCCAGGTCTTCTAATTCCAAATCTGGCATCCTTATTTTTATGTCTAATGGCATCACTATAAACTTTTAACATGGAAAGAGTTAACAGTTTGAATGTGGTTTTCTAAGCTAGATAATGAATAGTAATTATACAATTTTATATCTTTCATTATAAACCATATTTATTTTTTTTTAAAAATCATTAGTCATTTCTTTTATCCTCCTAAATAGGAAGAATATATCTAATGAATTCAGGGTAAATCGGGGAAAAATTATAGAGAACAGGCACTGGTTTCTAATTCCATAGTCATATCCCCCATATATATCACATGGCACTGATTCTACAATCTTGGCCTACTTATGTGTACAGCAGGCTGTGCTTTCAAGAGAAAGGTCCTTTCAATGTGAATGGAAAATGGAGAAACTCTGCCATGAGCATGTTAAAAAATGTTTTTCACAGTTAGTCTCTTTCTCCTTTAATTTTTCCTATTTCTCCTGTTTCTTCCCTAAACCCTCAAACTCATGCAATAGTAGTTTCAGGAAGGAAGGAACACTACCCAGGAGGCATTAAATGAGAATGATTCAAATGTTTTGTCAGCTGGAATCTTAGCTAGCAACCAATTTCCACAAACTCTTATACGGTATTCAAATTATCATAATATTATTCAGATAATCATAACACAGCATTGGGTCTTTGACCTATTAATTATCCTTTCATCCATTCCCTCCCTGCTGCCGAGTTAATTAGTCAGATGGTAGGGTCTCTGCTTTATGTACATTATCCAGACTATAGCAAGCAGCAAAGTTGTGTCAAGAACTGCCGGTAATGTCATCCTTTTTTTTTTTTTTATCCTAATAATCATGTGTACAGATGATTTATTCTGTCTTTTTCTCTATTGCTAATAACCCTGCTAGCCAGGAGGAAACAAGCTCTCCCTCACCCACTTCCTTCTAGCCCTTCTTGTGGAAATGAGTGGTGACCACCCACATATCACTGTAGACTGATTCTTTGATTCTGTGCTCCAGTTTTTATTCTTCCAGCTATCAATTCTCCTAGAGGAATCTGTCCCTTGAATCCATAGCACCTTTCTACTCAGGGAGAGTACACTGGATAAAATAAATTCTGTTGGATTTAGAAATAGGAAAGACCTAAATTCCAACCCTATCTCTGACTCTGATTGTAGGTCCATAGGGAAATCACTTTATTTCTCTTTACCTTAGTTTCTTCATCTGTAAAATGGGGATCATAATATCTCTGATGCCTACCACTCAGGGTTGTTATGGGAATTAAAATTATGAACTACATAAGACTCTTTGTACACTTGATGTAAATGATAGTAATTATTATTACCCACTCCTCTATAGACTGGAATTATGTGTTGGAACAATTAAGTAGTCTCTATGAAAAACTTGTTGTAATTTCTACTCCTGTCCACTGCACAACAAAGCTCTGAGCATCTCTTCAGATCATCAGCCTTGGCCTGGGGGCCACAGGATTTATTTTAAGGTCAGCAGTCTTGGGGAGGATTGGTAGGGAGCAGGATGTTTTTGAATTTGTACAAAGAAAAATACACCTTGAATTTTACTAATCTTTAAATGAAATTTAGCATTTCCTTAAATTCCTCAAAAACATAGTGCTGAGAAAGGTTCCATTGTCTTTCCCAGACTGCCAAGGAGATCATGACCCAAAAAAAGATTTAGAGGTTTGAGCTGTAGCATCCAATAAAGAGGTATCTTAAAATTTCTTTTATTGGGCAGCTAGGTGGTACAGGGAATAGAACACTAGCCCTGAAGTCAGGAGGAGCTGAGTTCAAATCTGGTCTCAGACACTTAGCACTTACTAGCTATATGACCCTGGACAAGTCACTTAACCCCAGTTGCCTCAGCAAAAATTTAAAAAAATATATCTTTTATTTATATAAATAATACTCATTTTTAATAGGAGAAATTCTGGCTGAGAAGATTATAGATAGATATATTTACACACACACACACACACACACACACACACACACACACACACACATCCTGTCAGAAATGCCAACAAATAGCTGTTTTTTTGGTAGCATCACTTTAGAAAAACTGAGCATTATTTTTTTTTCCTCTTACTTTCTTGGGGGGATTTTTTTCCTTTGTTTTCTGCTTCTTTCTATTTAGCATATATAAATTTCTTTTGTGGATCAAAAAACTGAAATGAGATAAGATTTCTTTTCCATTTCCATTCTTTGTTGTTGCCTCAGAGTCATTAAGATAAAAATAGAACTGCTTCTTCTTGTTCATCCTTTATTGAAAGAGGCAGCACTTGCCAAACTGTTAAATATCACTCAGTGACCATTCAAAGTTAGATATGAAATTACATATAAGTGAACCACCACTCACAATATATTGGTGATAATCAATCAACAAACATCTATTAAGTACCTGTTATGGGCCAGGAATTGTGGAGTGCCAATGCTAGGGAAATAGCAATGACAAAAATAAAGTAGCCTCTACCCTCAAGGAGATTATTTTTTACATGTAAGTAGTATGTGTGTGTGTGTGAATGTGTTGTTCATATGCACATATCACATATCTAATTATATATAAAAAGACATGTTTAACTATTGGGGATAAAAGAAGTTGGAGGGGAACAAACTACCAAAAATGGCATCATCCTGGAGTTGGTGCTTGATTGAGGTATCATCCCCTGTAGATGAAAACCATAGATTAGAATATTTTTTGGATAAAACCTAAAAAAAAGATAAATCAAGCAAACTAATTATATAAAATAGATTTCCAGGGAACCATTGAAAACAAACTGTTTTTAAGTAATCTACCAATGCTTCATCCAGGACATCATTTACATGATGAATTACAATTGATGGTCATATCTTTTTGCAGCCGCAGTTTAGGGACAACCTGCCCTTCATTCTTGTCATTAGCCATGATTACTTTCTTGTATACTTTAATCAAATTATATTAAATTCAAAAATATTCTGTACTTTAGATTCTTAGTTTTATCTTTCCCCTGGTTTTACTTCTCATCTCCTCAGTTAGTTAAAGATATTGATGTTTTATTGTTTATTATATTTGTGAGGCTTTTTAAAGTAGGAGCTGCCATTTTAAAAAGTTATTTCTCTGTAGTAAGAGAGTAGGCTTGGAATCAGCCGCAATTGTGGTCATTATCAAAACTTTTTTTTTTTTATTATACCTCCAATCTCATCATGACACCATAATATAGAGAATTTATTGAGGACGAACAAGATAATGTCTACATTTTAATCACCTTTATTTTTCTGAAAGGAAAAAAAAAACTCATGACAAAATATTTTCCTTAGTAAAATTATTTTGTTGGATTAAGGCTCTTAACTTATTCATCCCTTGACTCAACTCTAATCAAGCGAAATATTCTTTGGCAAAAGAGAGATTGTTTCCTCAAAAGTTTCCCCAAAGAACTCCTAGTCCTCTAAAAGGATTCCTGTTATGCCCTTTATTTTCTAGTCATGGAACACCCTTCCCCTTCAACTTTGCCCCCACTTCCTTCCAATATTCAGCTGTTAGAAACATAGAGTTTGGAAGCAGTTCTATTTGAAAGATATGCCATGGGGTAATGTCATAATTAAAGGAATTGTTAATCCTGAAGTCACTCTACTGGATAAATCCAGAAATACTTCAAGAAGAGATCAAAACTTATACATCTGGTATTTTTGAAGCAAGGAAAAGTGCCCCTCCTTCATCAGACTAAAGTCAAACACTACACTGAAAACTTCATGAGTTCTTTTCAGTCCCTATGTGCAAATCTTCATATCCATGTAAAAGACATTTTTTTCAATAAAGAAAATGAGGCCGTTGAACTTCTGCCTAAATTTTGACTGTGCCAGTAAATCTCTGCTTTTGTCACGAGTCTTTGTTACATCCCAGTGGTTGGTCACATAAACAAACTGCTGTAGGTCTTTGGGCTGAAAGATCAATCAAAAGCCACTCCCACTGAACTTGGTGAGAAAAACCTTGGATACTAGCAGTAAAGAGCTTGGTGGCTCTGCTAAGACCTGAGAAATGACATGAACTGACAAATAAACAAATAATAAAATCAAACATATCTTCAAACAGAACCAAAATGTTTGTAGCATGAATGGGTTAGCTTGATAAACATTTCTTTGCTCCTGACTTCCTAATAAAGATGCATTCTGACAGAAAAAAATAAAATGCTGACTTTCCTTGACATCATCAAGTTTTAAATAAATAACAGTTAATGGTTTGGTTGTAAAAACTCCACAAGCAAAACACAACTGAACCCTTTGATTCCATTGAGTCACCTTAAATTGTTAAGCAAATCAGTTGCCTCCTGTGTTTGTAAACAATTAATAGATGCCATGTAAAATCTAATTATTCTTAAAACCTATGCACAGTGCTGTTGTAAAATATATTCTTGAAAAAGATACTCATTCAAATCTTTGAAGTTCATTTGCTTCATTTTTATATATCAGGGAAAGTCAGTCATAGATATAGTCTTGATGAAAAGAAGAAAAATTAAAAAGGAAGAGAAGAGAGGAAAAAGAAAAAAAGGATTCCTGGATGTAGGGCACTTTGTGGACTTCACACACTTGACTCAGCACTAACTTGAAAATATACAGACACATCCAGTGGTAGACAAGTGCCTAAGCAATTAGACAAAGCTCTATTGATCTGAAGCATAATTCATCCAATCATAAATTTTGTCTGACATAAAAATGTCTTTTAGAAAATTATTTTACATATGGTAAAGCCTTACTTCTCAAGTGTATATACTTGTGATATCTATGTTTTGCACTTACAAAGCAAATCAGAAGAGCTTGACACTTTCATCAATGCCCTAAGTATAGGATGAGAAAATATGGTCATTGATTGCATAGACATCACTCAATTTGTTAAACACACATGTATCCAGGATAGGGAAATGGAAAAAGGAAGAGGGAGAAGACAAGGGAAAGGAGGAAAGAGGAAAGAAGAAGAAAAGGGAAAAGGGGAGAGATATGGGGAAAAAAAAGGGGGGGAAAGGGAGTAGAAGAGAAGAGAAAATATGGAGGAGAAAGGAGAAGGGAAAAAGAGTATTTTTTTGTTAAGATTAGGTTTGGAATTCAAAATGATCTTGATAAGTTGGAGAAGTGATTATAAATATACAGAATGATATCATTAAAGATAAGTAAAGTTATATACTTTAGGAGAAAAAACAGAATGTAAAAGTATAGAAATTCACTATGCAAGTAAAGCAGAAAAAGACAGAACATGGTAGTGAAGTTTCATGAAGGCCATTAAATGAAACCTATCATATTTATATCACAATTTAATGAATAAATTATTATAACTTTTGCTGTGTATAGTTTTGGTACTAGGAAATAAGCATATAGAAGCCCTCTGTAATGTTAAGGGAAGAAAATAAAATGATTAATTATTTTGTAAAGGGGACCTGTAATAATGTTTTTAATTTTATGATCATTTTCAAGGACAAAAAAGGTGATAGGTCACCAATTTAGTGCTGGAGATTTTAAAAATCAGTTTATGTTTGATATATGAATATCATATACACTGCATGCCAGATTTTGTTTTCCTTACTTTATAATGATCTCCTTGATGTTCTGGAATAAGACACTCCCATCTCCCAATGTTGGACATTTTCATTGGTTCTTTCTCTTTATCTCTGCCTCCTGGCTTTCCTGACTTCTTCTCTCATGTCACCTTCTACAGAAAACCTTTCTCAATCCAATTCAATTCTACTACCTCCTCTATGTGGATTATTTTCTATTTAACCTACATGGCTTATTTGTACATGTTGTCATATTGTTTCATGTCTTCTCCATAAGACTATAAACCCCTTGAGTGCATGGACTGTCTTTGGCCTTTTTTTTTTTTTTTAGTGTTCTCACTTAACACAGTGTCTGAAACTTAATGGGCATTTGTATTTTTAATGACTTACTAACTACTCATTTCATTTGATAGTTAAACAAGGAAAGTACCAGTTTTCCCATAACTCCTACAGCACATGTCATTTTCCATTTCTGTCATGTTAACCAATCTGATGGATGTGAGATGTTATCTCAGAATTGTTTTAATTTGAATTTCTACTATTATTAATGATTTAGAGCATTTTCCCAAATGACTATTGATAACTTTGATTTCTTCTTCTGAAAATTGGTTATTCATATGCTTTGCCTGTTTATCAATTGGGAAATGACTCCAATTTTTATAAATCTGGCTCAGTTTACTATATATTTGAGAAATGAGACTTTTATCAGAGAAACTTGCTGTAATTTTGCTTTTGCATCTTGCTACTTTCTTTCTAGTTTTGACTTCACTGATTTTGTTGTACAAATTTTATCTGATGTAATCAAAATTACCCATTTGATCTCCCATGATCTTCTCTATGTCTTTGATCATAAACTCTTTTCTTAGTTCTAGATCAGTCAGGTATTTTCTTCCATACTCCCCTAATTTGTTAATGATATCAATTTTATGTCTAAATCATGATCTTGGCATATGGTAGAAGATGTTGGTCTATAGCTACCTTCTGCTAGACTGCTTTCCAGTTTTTCCAGCATTTTATTTTTTTAATTAGTGTTATTGCCTCCAAAGTTCAGATCTTTGGCCTTAACAAACATTAGAATACTGTAGAGTGACTGGGTTTGTACCCAGTTTCTGAGGTCAGATTTGAACTCAGGTTTCCAACCAGGGCTGGTCTCTATCCACCGTGCCACCTAGCTGCACCCAACCACTCTATTTCTTATCCAGTACCAGATTGTTTTGTTGATTACCATTTTATAGTATAGTGTTAGTACTGCTAGGCCACCTTCCTTCGCTTTTTTTACTTTGATTCCCTTAGTATTCTTGACTTTTTGTTCTTCAAAATGAATTTTATATTTTTTCTAGTTTTATTTAATAATAGTTTGGCAATGTGATTGGCATGAATTGAATAAATAAATGTATTTGGATAGCATTGTCATTTTTATTATATTGGTTCAATCAAGGTGGTAAATTATACTGGGAAAAGTACTGACTAGAATCAAAAATACACTTCTTTAAAGAAGAGTACACTTCTTTAACTTACTACTTATATGATATATATGAGTACTTACTACTTATGTAGTGATGACCTCCCAAGGCCTCAGCTTGTTTTTTAATCCTTTCTGTTGTGGTTTGCCATTTCCTTTTCCAGTTCATTTTACAGATGAATAAACTGAGACAAACAGGATTAAGTGACTTATCCAGGATTACATAGCTAATAAGTACTTGAGGCTGGTTTTGAACTCAGGAAGATGAGCCTTCCTGATTCCAAGTCCACCAGTATATCTACTATGTCAGCTAGCTGCCCTGAGTTTACTTGTTAACCTGTTAAATGAGTGTTGAACAAGATGACCTTTGAAGTTCTTTCTAATTCTAGATTTATGATTCCCCCCCCTTTTTTATTATGCTTCAACTTGTTCCTTTGGAAATGAAGATATAAAGAATTTGAAATTTTTCTTGAAGCCAATAAAAATAGTTAAGTATTTTAGAGTTGTGCTATTTGAACAAAGACTAGACAACACGGTCTTCATGTTTCAATAAGAGGAAGGCCAAAAGAATTATTCTAGTGATCATCTTCAAACATACTAACAGTTAGTTGGATAGATGGCACTGAATACCTAGCTGATTTTTAACTACATGAAAAAGAGGGGTTCATGCAAGAGATTAGAAGTACACATTTTAACTATAAGAATTGTGTAGGAAGCATCAGAACTCTTTGGAGATATGAAAAAAAGTCTCACTCTTTTTAAGAAAAGAATAGATGTGTATTCTCCTGGTACTATCCATAACCTAGTTGAATTAGATAATTTATTTCTTAATTAGACTCGATTTAATGCTATAAAATATGTGAGGAAATAACCTAAAACTTTTCTAAGGTGAAGCGAGGGAAGAGTTAATATAAAGACAAGTCTAGAAGACCTTCTGAAAATGTATCTTTATATACTTTGTGACTGGAGGTGTCTCATGTATACCTAGTGTCCTGCTCTGGGCGATGAGATATAGTTCATGGGTGTGAAAAGGGAGGTTTGAAGGAAAGAACTTTGGGATAAAACTTCATTCTGCAAGAAGAATTCCAGAAACACCCATTCCGAATTAAAAGATAAAATCTATGAGCTTTGGCAGCTTTTTGTCAGAATGATCTCAAAGAGAACAGACAGGTAAAAGACAGACAAAGGAAGGGGACTGGGAAACTTAATGTGAATAAGGCTTAGTCCTCCGTATAATTATATGGAGGACCAGAATTAACTAGTAACCTACTGTAATCCTATACACTTGCCTTTTGTTATTTTTCCCCTAAGGAAAATTATGGACTATTTCGTAATTAAGGGGTTGAATTAAAAAAGTCTGTTCTAGCCCACTGCCAGCTGGGAATGAGGAACTCAGGAGAAGAAAGGTGGTAGGAAGTCTGAACCTGCAGGGGGCACTAGTGTTCTGAGACCTGGACTTAATGAAAGGAAAAAAATATATAGAGATATCTATCTTTATCTCTATCTTTATGTAGCTATCATAGGACAAATTGAATTTAGGGCTGAAATTATCTAGTTTGATTACCTCATATTTCGACCCCTTCATTTTACAGGTGGGACACCTAATGTCCAGAGGGACTGTAACTTATGCAAGGTCATCACAGAGGAAATAAATAGCAAAGGCAGCATTTTCTCATACTTCAGGTGACTATAAATTTAGCCAATGCTCTTTCCACTGCACCATGTACTCCCATGCTCCTTCTCCCAGCATGCACTCTAAAGCCTCAGGAAAAAAATAATATAGCTATGAAGAGTTATATATTCTGGGCCTCCTCATAGGCAAAGGAAAGGAGTTTTTGTCCCAAAGAACAATTTTAGAAGTTTTTCTTTATTGCCACTATTATAGTTTAAATAGTTACAAGGTTAATTGGTTTACAAGTATATTAAGATGTTAACAAACATGTGGCAATATACAAATGATGTTTCAGTTTTAGTTACTTTCCAATTCCAATTAGTAATTTGTGTGAGAATGTCATGGTAGGACATCACAAAGGAGCCTCTAAAACCTTGAGTCTCCAGATGGACTTCAGAAAGTCTATTACATGGAAAGGGAATTTTTTAAATTTTTACTAACCTCTAATTTAAGTTTAATCTCCCCTTGAAGTCTTAATTAAAAAGAGAGACTCTGAAAAAACTATGAGAGGCTTTACCAGCCTTTCAGAGGAGTTTGTAACACAAAAAGAGATTAAGAACTTCCTATCTATTAAAAGAAGGAAAAGGACTTAATGTGCAAAAATTTTGTAGCATCCCTTTTTGTATCAGCAAGGAATTAGAAATTGAGTGGATGTCCATCAACTGGGGAATGGCTGAATAAGTTGTGGTATATGAATGTAATAAATATTTTTATTCTATAGATAATGAATCAATGAATGATGAACAAGCTGATTTCAGAAAAGCCTGGAAAGATTTATATGAACTGATGCTGAATGAAGTGAGCAGAACAAAGAGAATATGGTACATGTAACAGAAAGATTATGTGATGATCAACTGTGATGGACTTGGCTTTTCTCAACAATTTAGTGCTTAAAGGAATTTCCTTTGCTTGTGAGGGAAAGTGTCATCTGCATCCAGTGAGAAAACTATGAAGACTGAATATAGATCAAAGCATAGTATTTTCATTTTTTTGTTTTCTTGTGTTATTTTTTCCCTTTTGATCTTATTTTTCTTGCCCAGTATAACAAATATGGCAATATATTTAAAAGAATTGCACATATTTAACCTCTATCAGATTGCTTGCTATCTTGGAGAGAGGCAAGATAAGGGAGGGAAGGAGAAAAATTTGAAACACAATGAATGTTGAAAACTGTCTTTACATATGTTTGGAAAAATAAAAATAAAATACTAATAAATAAAATAAAATAAGTAAAAAAAGAAAAAAGATAAAATTAAAAAAAAAAACTTCTGATCTAGAATCAAACAATAATTATGCTATTCTGGAAAATAATGCTTCAGAAATCTTGAAGTGAAGCATTTTCATTGTGATTCTAACAACAATAACTTTGTTTAAATGCCATCTTTTTTTTCCAAAGTAAATGCTTGCAAATGAATAGATTTACCATAGTAGTAGTAAATCTTATAGTTCCTGAGACTTTAAGAGCTGTACTTGCAAACCAATACTATTTAGTTATGTCACTTATCAAAGAAAATAATGACTGGGCATGTTGTGTCATGCTTATAAACCTTGCTACTGAAGAGACTGAAGCTGATGGGTTGTTTGAGCTCCTGTGTTCTGTGCAGTGGGGCTCAGTAGATCAAATATCCATATTAATTCTGACATCAATATGTGAAGCTCCTGGGAAAGTGGGAAAATGGGGCCAATAGGCTGTTTAAAGAGGGATGGAACAAGCCAAATTGGAAATGTAAGAGGTCAAGGCTTCTAAGATGATCAGTAAAGGGAGTGGATCTGTGAATGGCCACTACATTTCTCACCTGGGTGAGAGAAGGATATTCAGATTCAAGAAATCACAAAAAAGAGAAAAGAAGAGAAAAGGCAAGTCACAAGGAACTGACAAGGAAGGATGAATGTAATTCATCATAGAAACTGGCTCAAAGAAACCCCCTGTAAACAGAGGTATTCAGTCACAAAAACAGGAGTACTATTTATGCCAAATTGAACCTTTTATTCAGGCCCATAGTCAGTTTTTGGTTGCAGATTCCTTTCTGCAGTAAGAGAAGAAAGAAACAAGTTTAAAACATCTTCTTTTCATCTTGTCACCTTCGCATAATGGGACAATGCAAGATCAGTCCTTTTTCTAACCTTCTAACCTTGAATTGCTGAGTCAGTAATTAAACATCTTGAACTACTAATTTTTCTAGGAAGCAGAGATCATTAGGATATCAGGAAGTCGATCTATTTTTAGAATTAGGGATCTATATAATTTAAATTTTATATTTTCCCACTAAATAGATATGGGTTTGAAGAACAAAAGTATGGGTGTGAGATAGTTCACAGATACTCCTCTATAAGGAAGACCCAAGACTTCTTCTGAGATAGCTCCTTAAACAAATGTTATCTTTCACAGATACAGAAGAAATGTATTTGTTGAATGAAATGGTATGAGAGATCCCAGAACAAATATGAAGTTCTTTACTTCATCTACAAATCCTTTGTAAACATAACTGTCAGGCATAAGGCAAAATTTGTGTATGCTTATGGGTGACTAAGTGCTAATAAACTGAATGCAATATTATTATTTTTAAAATGAGCCTGATCCCCAAAGTAGATACAAAAAGTATTCTCATTCAATTGTTAAGTGAAGGGAAAAACTCATGATTTTAAACGTAAAAATTTAATATTCAAGATATTTGACCAAAACCATGGTCAAAAGTCATTCCTCAACATGTACACAATCAGAAGAAGTAACCAATTCTCAAAATACAGATTAGCAAAACTGTCAACATCCATATAAAAATGTTATCTAATAATAAAAGAGGAATGACAACAACTGAGTTTTCATTTCACTTTCTTCACAATGGCAAAGACTCCAAAAGATAATCAATTTTGGAAGGTTCCAGAAATATGAACATTACCATTCTGAAGAACAAATTGAATTTAATGTTAGTGTAACTGGGGACTGACAAATGGCAATGAGGGAAGAAAAGGAATGAGCATTTAAACAGTACCTACTATGTGCCAGGCACTGTGCCAAGTGCCTTACAAGTATTATCTCAGGCAAGCTGGGTGGTGCAGTGGATAGAGCACCAACCCTGAAGTCAGGAGGACCTGAGTTCAAATGTGACCTCAGACACTTAACACTTCCTGGCTGTGTGACCTTAGGCAAGTCACTTAGGCCAATTGCCTCAGCAAAAAAACAAACAAAAGAAACAACAAATATTATCTCATTTGATTCTTGTAGGGTAGATGGTAATATCCCCATTTTCTAATGGGGCAAACAGAAGTTGTCCTTTGCCCAAGGTCATGTAGTTGGTCAGTATCTGAGACTAGATTTGAGTCTCTGAATTCAGATCTTCCTGACTCCCCATCCAGAATTCTATACATTGGGCCACTTAGATACCTTCATGAGAAGAGTGAAAATTACTAACTTGTTTACACTCAAAAATCCTACCATTTACACTTAATAATCACACCTGTCTTATATTCAACATCTTATATTAATTGTGTGGCTATATGAAATTACTCAATTATTACAGATCTTAAAATATAATTCTCAGTTTCTTTATAAAACATTTTATGTCTACTCATTTCCTCATGTTTAGTAAGAAGCATAAGTTACCCATGTGTTCAATTTTTCATTCTATTTCTGACATGTTGCCTGGGTTAGGGTCTGAATCTCTAAACCCAAACCATAGTTCATTTACTTTCCATTCCAGTCTATTTCCTCAGTTTGAGCCTGAGATATGGGTTTCTTGACCTAAATTTCATATGTCCCTCTCTTTAATCTGAACATAAGATTCTGGCTTCAGTTTTGCATTCCAGGTTCATGCTAACCATAGTAAGCACTGCACACCCATATACATACACACAAAATAGTGAAATTGAATTGATATTTTAATAGTTTAATTAAAATTATGTCTTAATAGCCTGAAAATAAGTGGTTGTTGATTTCAGTGAAAAGTATATCAGAATCAGTTGTTTCAGAAGATGGAATATATTACCTAACAAATTTATGGATGGAATACAAGAGATAGAGTACATGAATAATTTCAAATACATTAAATTAAAAAGGTTTTGTACTAAAAACCAATTGTTTCTGTGCAGCCTGACCATTGACTAGCCAAAGCAAAGATCATAGTTAACATCAAAGTAGAAAAAAAAAACAACAACTAAGAATGAGAATGAGTCATTGTGAACAATCATAACTTTTTGAGTCTATTCAAAAGATCTCTTGATGGAAGAAAGTAGAAAAAAGAGAGAGACAAGTATTTACCATCATTATCAACATTTCCTCATAGGAAAATGCAACTGGTATAAAACAGCCACCACAAAGAGGAGATCAAAAGGGTTAAGATAATGCTTTAGCCAGCAAACATTCAACCTGGCCAAATGGAGAGACATGAAAACTGTGGGCAATATGGTTTAGAATACAACTCATTTGTAAAATATAACAAAGGAAAGATCATGAAAATTTATGAGCAGTATTATCTTATAATAGTAAAAAGCAGTAGAAATTGGGGAAAAATCTGAAGAAACTTGGTGTGAGTCAAATTATTCTATCAATATTCACAAATAAAAATGGCAGAAAAACAACAAATAGGTCAAAAATATGCAAAATTCATTATTTCTGTAGCAATCTATTTATATCTTTAGTGAAAGAGGAACCATTATGTTTGGATTCTTAACACCTCAATCCCAAAATGTCAAGTTGAAGTCAAGCATCTGATCTTCCTGACTCCCCACCCAGAATTCTATACATTGGGCCACTTAGCTACCTTATAAGGTATCTACAAGGAAATCTAGACAACACAACCTACAAACAAGATAATTTTAGGGAAGGGAAAATAATAAAAGAATGGAAAAGAATAATATGTGACCATAATACACCTGCCTCCTAAACTGAGAAAAGACTAATGTCCACTAATCATTAGATGTTAAGTTCCTTGAAAACAAGGAATTTTTTTTATTCTCAACATTTAACATAGTAGCATACTATAGACATTTAATAAAAATTTATTGTTTGATTGACTTATACCCTTATACAATCTTTATGAGAAGAATCTGAACATGAATGGAATAAAAGAAGGGAATAGATGGGCTTTTTGTAAATGATTCTCTACAGAAGAGCATGTCTTTATAGTCCCACAATTAACTCAATGGTGCAGAGAAATAAAGTCCTCCCATGTCTGTTATTCATTAAAAAATTTTTTTTATTTTTAATAGCTTTTTATTTACAAGTTATATGCATAGGTAATTTTACAGCATTGACAATTGCCAAACCTTTTTTTCCAATTTTTCCCCTCCTTCCCCCCAACCCCTCCCATAGATGGCAGGATGACCAATACATGTTAAATATATCAAAGTATAAATTCAATACAAAATAAGTATACATGACCAAACTATTATTTTGCTGTACAAAAAGAATAGGACTCTGAAATATTGTACAATTAGCCTGTGAAGGAAATCGAAAATTCAGGCAGGCAAAAATATAGGGATTGTGAATTCACTGTAATGAATCTTAGTCATCTCCCAGAGTTCTGTCACTGGGTGTAGCTGGTTCAGTTCATTACTGCTCCCTTGGAACTGATTGGTTCATCTCATTGCTGAAGATGTTATTCATTTTTTAACAAAGCATTTGCTTTCTCAAAAACAATCCTAAAGACTTTTCTTCCAGAGAGAGAGAGAGAGAGAGAGATTTTTAATTTGATTTGTTATTTTCTTTTCAATTTCTCCTATGATTGTTCCTGGAGCCAACATGGCTCCTTTGGTTCTCATGTAAGTTATGTATGTTAAGACTGATGATTCTTTGACAAATGAAGTCATAAAAATTAACCATATTCAGTGATCCTGATCCTCTGATTTCTGATGTTGAACAAAATATACAAGCTCTTTTTGTAAAGGGTTTTCTCTGTCATGAAGGATATCTTGCATACATTTCATGTGTAAAAGGGTTTCATTGTAGATGCTAAAATCCACCTGATATTTTTGCTTGTGGATAATGTTGTCCAGAATATTCTAGGACCTGTTCAATAAGATCTAAAATTATTTAAAACAAATTGATTTGACAATCCATACAGAATCAGTTAAGTAGTTTAAAAGGTAAATTGTCCAAACTTCAATACAGAATTGGATGGCTAGGCCATAGAATTAGTACACAAGTACATGCATTAGACATGGACAATGGGTTGGACCCAGAATTGAATAGAAGAAAGAGAAAAGATTGGATTCCATTTGGGAAATTGCACAAAGTTTTTAATGATATCAAGCTGCTTTACAGTTGAAAGGTCTTTCTTCCTAACAACAAATATTCTCCCAGGAAAGTGCTATGTTTGCAGACCTTGGATCAGCATATTCTCTAAGGAATTAAAATTACAAATGCCCCCCAAATCTATGGAAAGGTGACATATGGTGGGTGCAGTTAAGATACAGTATATTTCCAATGATGGAAACTACATTAAAGGAATAGCATAAGGGAGGATGTTAAGAAAAGTAATTAAACTTAAACTGTGGTACAAACAAAAAAAAATCAGATATTCCACATATTCCACTACTAAACTTAAAAAACAAAAATATATAAAGATCTCCAGAGCATTGGGTCAATTCTTTGTGGAAGATCTTTGGAAGAACATAGCGGTAATTAGGTTGTGTAGAGCATAGTATTGAATCTGAATTCAGGAAGACCTAAGTTCAAATTATGCCACAGATACATACCAGCTGTGTGAGTTGGGGCAAGTCACTAAACTCTCTTTATATCAGTTTCCTTATCTTATAGATGAGGATAATGAATACTTACCTTTTAGGATTGTTGTGAGAATCAAACTAAATAGTATATATAAAGTACTTTGCAAACTTTAATTATATAAATTCTGTCATTATTATTAGAATGTGAACACAAATTATACAGGATGAGAAGGTAAGAATAATTTCTGAGTTATATTAATGCAGGAACTATTTATTTTGACAAAATCATATTTCAGTGTACCATAGAAAGGAGAGTCCAGATTCTTCAGACCATTCATTATAGATTCTATTCTACTGGTTCCCAGCTTCAGACTCTTCACAAAACTAGAACCATGGTTTTAGGAACACTTAAAATTATTTATCAAACTGATGACAAACAGAGGGTTCCCTCTTTGTGATACAGTAGAGACATCAAGGAAATAAAAGAAATAGCTGGACCAAATTTGCATATAGTCGAGTTGTGAAGGGGAAGCACAACCTTTTGTCACTCTCCAAAAGTTTTACATCTATATCGATCTAAAGATCTAAAGGTAGCAGATGACAATGCAGATTGAATAGATTATCAATGCTTTAGTCCATTCCATCCTCTCTCAGGGAGGAACCTGGTGTGGGAATGGTGCAAGGACAAAATTTTGTCTTGCTATTTCCACAGTTAATTTTGCATCAATGAATTCCTTCACCATGATAACTGTAATCTATGTATGATCTAATTGCTGTTAACTATCTATAGTTGATTTTTCATTTTTGAGAGATACCTGTAAAAAACAAAAGCAACTGTTGGTCCTTTTTCAGATAGGTGGAGGAGTCAGGAGGCATACCTCTCTATAGTCTAGACAGAGTCTAAGAGCAGAACTTTAATCATTAAAAGAATGTAATTCTAAAAAAGTTGGTGGAGTTAGGCTGAGAATTTGCCCATCTAGGGAAACTTCTTCGGATTCTAAGCTCCTTAGAAACACAAATGTTAATAATGCAAAGAAATCCACCCTGACTTTGCCAACAGATTTCCATAAGCCATTATCACATCATAGCTGATGAGTCCATTTAGTTAAATTAAGAACCACCCTGAAACAAAAAGGAAAACAATCCAAATATTTAAATTGAAAATGCTTCATTTGTTAACCAGATTTGGGTTTTTTGGCTTTTTTGTTCTAGAAGGAAAAGTGGGGAGGCAGAAGTTTTTGTTTGTTTGTTTTGAATTAAGGATTTTTGTAGTCAAATAGTAACAAATAGTAAATACAGAAGAACAAAAATATCCAGAGAAAAGCTATTGTGCCACTTAATAATCCACTTAATAAAAAAAAGTCATCTTTGAAGATGTGCAATATCATTCCCAAATCAAAAAGGTTGTTAAAATACCTTTAGATGTTATTTAATCAAAATGATCTCTTTGTTATATGAAATTGCTCTTTAAAAAATTTAGGATCACAAGATCAAGTGTTTAGAAATGAAAGGGTTAAAAGTCATTTAGTCCAGGGCCCCTTAAACTTTTCCACTCATGACCTCTTTTCATCCAAGAAATTTTTATGTGACCCTGGGCATATAAGTATATAAAATAGGTACACAAATAAAACATTTACTGATAATAAATCATAATTTTATGACCCCCATATTCAGTTATGTAATCCTGTATGGGTTCACAAATCACAGTTTAAGAGTTTAAGTTAAGAAGCTGGGATAAATCTTCATATTTTGTTGTTGTTGTTGCTTACAGATGAGGCAATGGAGGACTGAAGATTTTAAGAGACTGATCTAAAGTGGGAATGATAATTCTTTGTCCTTTATTCTTGAAGATGACCAGTGGCATCAGGAAGGTGATGTCATGACCTGCAAGTGGAGTGGATTTAAATGAGGTAGACCTGCACAATCATTATCCTTGTTTTCTTCCATCAGGTTCATCAAAGTCAAGTGGCAAGACAGCAGTCAGGACAGTTAGAAATGCTCCCAGATGCAATGGAAGACCTTGGCCTTTTTAAGCTGAGGTCTTTCCTTACATAACTAGTAATGGGACAAGCATAAGGAAGGTCCGTTGATTCCAATCTTGCAGATAATAATTAGTCTTCCATGCCAACATACCTATCATTGATTAATAGTCACAGTGTATACAATCTTTTGAAGGTTCAAAATTCAGCATAAAAACAAAATTAGCATAAATATTATATATAAAAGATTTTTAACTCTAACATTAAAGTTTAATGTCAAACTGAAAAGCTAGAGTAGATATGATGACTGAGGGGTTTAAGAGATAGAAACAAGAAAGTTATTCTAAATTCCCCTATTTACCCATTCCAGTTTTTGTTGGAGAAAAATAAAGCATGCTTGCCCTCTTTTTGTCTGTGGAAACTTGGTATGTTTTATGAAGTCCAAGGATAGGACTTTAATAATTAGAAAGGAAGATAATCTTCTATTTTTCTCCACTGGCCAAATAAGTGTTTTCTCTCATCTTAAAATCATTACCTAATAATAATAATGAATCTGGAAGATAAATTGAACCAGTGGGCAAAAACAAAAATAATACTTAAAAATGTTAGTCTTCTCCAGGAAAGGCACACAAAAATCTATTGAGATAAGACTTTCTGTCATCTTTAAATCAAAAACCTATGAAAGTATTCATTTTAAGCAAATGATGCTTAATATAAATTTTCAAAACTGACTAGAATAGATTTTGCAATCATCCAAACATAAATCTTTATAACATTAATGAAATATAGGACCCACCACCCTAAAGCAGACATAGAATAGTTAAAATTTCTTTACCTAAAAAGAGGAAAATGATTGATAGATATTCTTAGATCATATTGCCAGGTGTCAAGAACCTATAGAAATATTTTTGAATAAGCAGACATCATTTTTCTGAGCAACACACACACACACACAAACTGACAATATGTACATGCCATGAGACTTGTCAAAAGGGAATGAAGTTGGTTGATCTGAAATGGAGCTTATGAAATGGCTAAGATCCAAAAGTGGAATCTAAAGTTCTTCTATGGGTGACATTCACATGGAAGTATAGAAACCATATAATACATCGCTGCAGACTTAAAATATTTAGCATCTATTGAACACTGAGCAAGACATGATCTGAAGGATAGAAATATACATCAGAACTTTCACAAAAAGATTTTTTCCCCATGAACTTAATTAAAAAGTTCTTATACTACAAATAACATCTCAAAATATTATTGAGAACTTGACCAATAAACTTTACTGAAATGGGAACATTATCACAGATTGACTCATTACCACAATTGTTCAGATATAACATTGATTTATAAAACTTAAGAACCTTTGAAAAGATATTCTCTAATAATCTCCAAATTAATTATAACAAAAAAAGCTTTCAAAACATAAAAATCTAGTGGAAAAAACAAAAAAATCACATAGAAGAGAATGAACATTCAAATCTTCCTTACCATGATATTTGCTATTAGAGTTATACCCAGGATATTTTCATTCATCCTATAGAAGATAATCATATCACAAAATTCTTATTCAACTACAAAGAGTAATTATTTCTACTTGTATCATAGTCCAAGTAACATTAAATATAAAAGAATGGCAGGATTGGCAATTATTACAAACTCATTTTAAAAATCTGAACCTCACTGGAAAAAGTGACAATAATGAAATATAAACATAGCAAACCTATTTTTAAAAAAACATCAAAATTATGTTAGAATAAGATAAAATACTTATCACACTATTATTACCTAATACTGTAGGTTTCCCAAGAAATTTTTAGTGAGCCTATGGAGGATGAATATATATCCTAAAATTTTCATTCAACTACACAAAAACAATAATCTTATTCATCTATTCAACACTAGATAAAATATTAAATAATAGTACAACAGAAATATGTCTAGAATCATTTCTATATGACTTCATCAAAAAAAAATGAGAATTTGAGGGTCCACCTCATATCTCTCAGATTGGTTAAGATGATAGGAAAAGATAATAATAAATGTTGAAGGGAATGTGGGAAAACTGCAACAGTAATGCATTCATGGTGGAGTTGTGAAATAATCCAACCATTCTGGAGAGTCATTTGTAACTATACCCAAAGGATTATAAAATTGTGTATACCTTGTGATCCAGCAGTATCTCTACTGGGTCTGTATCCTATACAGATCATAAAAGAGGAGAAATGATTCACATGTGCAAAAATGTTCTTATAGCATCCCTTTTTATAGTATCAAGGAATTAAAAATTGAATGGATACCCATCTGTTAGAGAATGGCTGAATAAGTTATAGTATATGAATGTAATGGAATGTCATTGTTCTATAAGAAACAATGAACAGGCTGATTTCAGAAAAACCTGGAGAGACTTACATGAACTGATGCTGAGTGAAATGAGTAGAACCAAGAAAACATTGTACATGGTAACAATAGCATTATGTGATGATCAACTATGATGGACTTGGCTCTTTTCAACAGTGAGGTGATTCAAGACAGTTCCAATAAACTTAGTATGCAAAGTGTCATCCACATCCAGAGAGAGAACTATGAATGTGGATCAAAGCACAATATTTTCACCTTTTTGTTGTTTGTTTGCTTGGTTTTTTTTTCTTTCTTTTTTTTTTCACCTTTTCATCTGATTTTTCTTGCATAGCATGAATATGGATATAAGTTTAGAATAATTGCACATATTTAACCTATATCAGATTGCTGCTGTCTTAGGGAAGGGAGGGGTGGGAGAAAGTTTTGCAAAGGTGAATATTAAAAACTATCTTTGCATATATTTGGAAAAATAAAATACTATTTGAAAAAAGATGAGGAGACAAGATGAGAATATGGTGACTATGATGATGATGATGATGATGATGATAATTGCTTGATTCTCTTTCCACAGAATTGTGATATGGCAAGACCATATTTTCAAAACCAAAAGTAAATACTTTCAAAATTTAAGAATTGTTACCCTTATTCATTCATTTTCAGTCTTGTCTGACTTCATGACCCGATTGGAGTTTTCTTAGTAAAGAGACTGAATTGGTTTGCCATTCCTTTTCCAGCTCATTTTTACAGATGAGGAAACTGAGACAAAGAGGGTTAAGTGACTTGTCCAAGGTCATATTGTTAGAAAATTTCTGAGGCCAAATTTGAATTCAGGAATATGTCTTATTCCAAATCTGGCACTCTATAAATGTTGCCTATTTAACAGTTAGATAAAGAATAATTTGAAGATATTGTATACAAAGTGTTCTTTATATACTTTACCAGAGACATTCAAAGAGGGCCCAAGTAGTTTATTAGCAGTACATCTACCTGGGTAATCTTGATTGATGTAAACAATCATCGATACTAGAAACTGTCTCAAGTTTTATAGGAAGGAAAGAACAGAAACAAATGCTGTTCTTCCTGCAAACCCCATACTATTCCACCTTTCAAAAATTCTGCTTCTAACATAGAACAGGAATAATAATCACATAGGTAAGCTCAGTAAAGAAATTAGAAACTGATTTTTTTTCCCATCTACACATATTAAATAAATAAATTAGACTTAGCCACAGAAGGTAATTAATCTTTCTTTTTATTTTTATTTTATAATAATTTTTTATTGACAGAACCCATGCCAGGGTAATTTTTTACAACGTTATCCCTTGCACTCACTTCTGTTCCGATTTTTCCCCTCCCTCCCTCCATCCCCTCCCCTAGATGGCAAGCAGTCCTATATATATTAAATATGTTGCAGTATATCCTAGCTACAATATATGTATGCAGAATTGAACAGTTCTCTTGTTGCACAGGGAGAATTGGATTCAGAAGTAAAAATAATCCGGGAATAAAAACAAAAATGCATATAGTTTACATTCATTTCCCAGTGTTCTTTCTTTGGGTGTAGCTGCTTCTGTTCATCATTGATCAATTGAAATGGAGTTAGGTCTCTTTGTCAAAGAAATCCACTTCCATCAGAATACATCCTCATACAGTATTATTGTTGAAGTATATAATGATCTCCTGGTTCTGCTCATTTCACTTAGCATCAGTTAATGTAAGTGTCTCCAAGCCTCTCTGTATTCATCCTGCTGGTCATTTCTTACAGAACAATAATATCCCATAACATTCATATACCACAATTTACCCAACCATTCTCCAATTGATCAGCATCCATTCAATTACCAGTTTCTAGCCACTACAAACAGGGCTGCCACAAACATTTTGGCACATACAGGTCCCTTTCTCTTCTTTAGTATTTCTTTGGGGTATAAGCCCGGTAGTAGCACTGCTGGATCAAAGGATATGCACAGTTTGATAACTTTTTGGGCATAATTCCATATTGCTCTCCAGAATGGTTAGATTCGTTCACAACTCCACCAACAATGCATCAGTGCCCCAGTTTTCCTGCATCCCCTCCAACATTCATCATTATTTTTTCCTGTCATCTTAGCCAATCTGACAGGTATGTAGTGGTATCTCAGAGTTGTCTTAATTTGCATTTCTCTAATCAATAGTGATTTGGAACACGCTTTCATATGAGTGGTAATAGTTTCAATTTCATCACCTGAAAATTGTCTATTCATATCCTTTGACCATTTATCAATTGGAGAATGGCTTGTTAAGCCTTCTTTCTAAATGGAGAGATGTTTGAAACTTATGAAAACCAGAGTCAGGGACTAGAGTAAATACATGGAAGGTCAGAGTAAGGAGAATCAAGCTTAAAATGTCAAAGTAATAATTTGAGAAAGAGTGAGAAAATTTAGTCTATTAAATACTTTTTTCTCCTTTTATACTTGCAAATTTGTTCCATATTCAGAAATATCTATCTCTAACACATTCTACCATCTGAAAAAAATATCAAACATGAATTTGCTTGTTTTTTATATTCAGTTTAAATAAAAATGCTATTTGTAACAAAACTTAAAGAATTAGGATCCTTATTGAACTGTAATTGCCTGAGGAGCATTAGTCAAGACCTTCCATCATCCTTCTTCAACCTACATTTCCAGTTATAACTCACACTACTCCTTTTTCTATTGTCCATAGTCCAGACACATTGGACTGCTTGTTATTACCAAAATATACTCTGTGTTTTCTTGCCCATATTATGTAGCTCAGAGCATTTCCTATCTCTCTTTTTCCCTTACATCATTTCCACCTGTTGAAAGACTAAGCTCAGTTAACACTTTAGTCATAAAACTTGAGTCTCCTAGTTAATAGTATTCTATCTCTCTCTCTTTCATTTGTTTTCATAGTTTCTCTTTTGTACTGATATTCTAAATATACATTTATCTACATATATGTCATCCTTTACCAATAGATTATAAGCACCTTGGGTATAAGGACCAAGCCTCATTTGTCTTTTTATCTTTCCCAATATTTAGTACATATACATAGTACAGAAAAATAGCTTATTAAGTATTTAATGTCTGATCAGCAACAATGACCTAATAAAATGAAAATGACATATCAGAGGGGTTTTGGAAAAATGGGCACATTAATCCTCTTTGGGTGAAGCTGTATATTGGTGCAGTCATGGCAGAAAGCCTCCAAAAGTCACCAAAATCTGTATATTCTTTGAAGCAGATAAAGAACTATTTGTTGTATATATTGCAGAGGTTGAAAAAAGAAGAAAAAAGAATGTATATGTACAAAAATATGCATAGTAACTTTTCTTCTAATGACAAGCAGGGAAAACTAAGGGGATGTGACAACATATTGTAATATAAAATAATAGTGAAGATAACATGTGGCCTTATTAGCTACTATGTAACAAACACTTTACAAACATCTCATTTCATCCTCATAAATAGTATAGGGGAAAGTTGCTATTATTATCTTTTTTATGTTTGAAGCAACTGAAGAAAACAGAAGTTGTCACTTGCCCAAGGTCACACACATCATAAGTTTCTAAGACTAGATTTGACCTCAGGTCTTCCTGATTCTAGATCCCAGGACTCTAACCACTTATCTGTCTCTGAATAGACATGAATATAATAGTTTTCAAATATCATTAAAAATCTTATAAAACATGATGGAGTAAGCAGGTTCCAAGGAACCTGGGAAGACCTATATGAACTGAGAATAAAGTGATTAGAAACATAACAACAATTTATATTTTAATAACAATATTGCAAAAAAACAGGCAAGTTTAAAAGGCTTTAGAATTCTGATTAATATAGTGAACAACCATAATTCTAGAGTGCAAATGATGAAGAATTCCATTCATCTCCTGAAAATGAGATAAGAAGCTAATAAATTAGAATAAAGCATATCTCTGAGTGTGACCAATGTGGGAATTTGTTTTTCAGACTTGACTATCCTTATTCTTTACAAAGGTTCCTGTTCTCTAGGAAGCGAAGTTGGGAGATGGAGGGGGGAGGGGAGAGAAATGTTCAGTAAATAATGAAAAAAAAAATAAATATTTGATGGATTAATGAATGGTAATCTGTTAGCCATTATCCAAATGATATGGTCATAGTAGGAACTAATAACTCTTTGGAGCATGGCCATGGGTATGAAATATCTAATCAAATCAAAGTACTTAAGTAAATGTTCAGAATTAAACATAATATTGCCTATATGTTCTGACATAAGAGAATGCAATATCACTATAAAGTTCTTGGTTTGGGTCACTTTATCTTTCTCAAAGAGACCTAAAATCTCATTTTCTTTCTTAGCTTTCCTATCATGCTGTTAACTCATATTGAGTTTGATATCTTCTGAAATGCCTAAAGCATTTTAAAGCTATGCTTTCTAAGCCTGCCTCCCTATCTTTTTTCCTTGAGAAAATGGTTTTGTCAACTTATGTGTACAACTTCATATTTCTCCTCATTAAATAACATCTTCTTAGATTTTGCCCCAAACTCTCATAATATTTTTAAATCCTCACTCTGCTGTTGTATACAACATGTTACCTCTGGAAGCTTCTTGTTATATGCACACATGATAAATATGTGTTCTGTGCCTTTATCTAAATCATTGATGAAAATTTTAAACAGTACATGGTCAAATGCTTATCCCTGAGGCTCTCTGTGGGAGATACCTTTTCAAATTGAAATCAACTATGAATTAATGCCATTTTTTTAGTCAAGCTTATTTGGAACCATTTGATTGTACATAGGGCAGCTAGCCGCACAATGGATAGAGCTCTGGAATTGGAGTCAGGAAAACAAGTTCAAATATGGCTTCAGATACTTATATGACCCTGGGCAAGTCATTTTACCCTGTTTGCCTCAGTTTCCCCAAGATGAGGTGGAAAATGAAATAGCAAACTACTCTAGTATCTTGGCAAAATAATCCCCAAATGAGGTCACAAAGAGTAGAATATAAATGAACAACAGAAAAAATTCTAACAAACATTTAGACATATCTTATCATCTTTTCTACAAGGATAATAGGAAAGGTTGCCAAATGCTTTACTAAAATTGTGATCAGCTATGTCCAACAAACAATCTTGTTCTGCCAGTCAAATAATCTCTAACAAAAGGAAATCATTTTATTATAGAATGACCTGCTCTTGGTATATCCTCACTACTTTTTTTCCTCCTAAAAGTCAGGTTTATGGCCTTTAACTGTAATTTTACTTTAACAATAATTTTTACTATTAAATTATATATGTTATTATGCCTTTAATAGTAATTTTTACTAGACCTGTAACTTCATTGATAGATAAAATTCTTAGTAAGGAATTTCATCTTCTAGAATAGATCAGCACTAACAGCAATTTGCAATCTGAGAACTCTGCCTGGGTCACTGAAAGTTTAAGTGATTTCTGAGGGAGACATAAACAGGACTTATTAGAAGCAGAATTTAAACCCAGGTCATTCAAACTCTGAGATTGCTTTTCTACCCACTTATACCATGTTATTTCTGTACCCATTTAATAATGCATAAGAAATTTTGCCAGATATGAAAGTCATGCCCACTGGCCTATAGAGCACATTCTGTTTGTTCTCTTTTTTGAAATGCAGGACAGTTTTCCATCTCCATTCCTATTGTGGCACATAATAAATGCTCAATGAATACTTTTTTTACTGATTGTTTTCTCCAGGATCTTTCAACGGTCATTAGCAATGACTCAGGACTCCCATTTGTCAAATATTTCACCACTACTATATGGCTCATCTGAGCCTGATCAGTTGAACTCAGAAGGGTTCTCTTACTATCTCTCTATCTTGGGTACTAACTCCTTTTTTGACTATTTTTATTCTGTCCTTTCTGTTCAAAGATCAAAGAGAAACAGAAACAACATAAAAATTATTGCAATCCCAAGCAGTGTTCCTGTTGCATATTTGATCCTTAACTTTTCTTTCATATATTTAAAAACAACAAAAGAGTTGTTGTCTTTAGTTTTCCTTGCCAAATTCATCTTATTCTGAGTTTTTATTTATCCTTCTTTATCTTTCCTTCCTTCTCTCTTCTGTATATATTTTTAGAATTCAAGTTTATTGTTTCATTCCCTGAGAACACAGATAGGTCTCTTCTAATTTTTCCTTTTTTAAATAATCATGTCTTTTAGGTATAATGATATAATAATATAAGGAGATAATAATATCTCTTAGATATAATGAAAATCTTGAGATTTTCATTCTGGAGAGACTCCTAAACCTTCGGGAATGATCTTCTAGACAGAATCTTAGGTGAGGATATCCTACTTACTCTTTTTCTTAACTCTGAAATTTGCTTTTCTAAACTTTAGTGTGCATATCAGGCTATAACGTTTGTTATAAAAAAATTCTAAAATAAAGTGGTGATTGCCTTCCAAAATTCCCTTCATTTCCATATAATCAACTAAATCTATAGACCTAACTGGGTCAATGTCACCATTCAGTAACATTTTGCATATAATTCCAAATTACTTTTCAGGATAGTTGTACCCATTAATAGATCCACCAACTATGAATCAATATACTTGTTTTCCCCAAAGCCTTGCTGGTCTTCCTTCAAGACTTAGTTTGAGTACATCCTTCCCTATGAGAACTTTTCTGGTTCTCTGTAGCACCTCTCTCACAAACAACTTTGTGTCTGTGCTATACACATTTATGTATATTCCTTTACATATATGTTGTCTCATCTGAATATAAGCTTCTTCATGGTGGGAATTTTCTTATTTATTATGTCTTTGTGTCCCCTTAGTGCATGGTGAAGAGTAGAAACAAAAATTAAAACAAAAACACTAGTTGATTGAGTAAGGGTTCCTTGTTCACAGAGACTATAATACTATAATATATAATATATTTAATAATATGCAACCACTACCAAGGACCATTCAGAACTTGATCCTGGAAAATAGCACAAGAATCTGAATATCTCGTAGGCAATGATAATTTGAGAAAGCATTTCCTCTTCTGGGTGCTTATAGTAGTTGCTAGAGCCATGATCAGCAAATTTTCCACACAATATACTTACATATATATAAATAATACAAAATGATATGAAGGGAAAGAAACATTAAGGCATGTTTTTAATCAACAGTTGAGTCAGAAAGTCCTGGGAAACTTTCCCATAGGGTAAGAGGGTTGAATAAGAGATTCTATGATAACTTGTGGATATTTCTGTAGAAGTATACTGGGTCAGGATGGTGCTCATACAAGCCAGTCCAAGGGGAGAAAGTGTGCTATGTTGTAACTTTCTATTTTAATCTAATTGTTCTTGCTAATGAGTTCCTATATTACTGAAGGAATAAAAGTGCTATTAAAATATCGTAACAAATTTCAAGATAACCAAATATTTTTAAATCCATCTTTTAAAATGTTGTGATCTCCCAAAATTTATTGTCTTAGGACAAAATTCCAACACACATATACTAGTTGTGATTCTAGTGGTTGCTGCCACATCATTGGCAGCACATCTTTTCTGCATTATTTCAGTAAAAATCCCAGCCCAAAGACTAGGGAATTAGTTAGTTCCATAGCGTCACAATTTAGAGCACTGAGATACATGCTCTTTTCCCAACTTGGAATTGCAGTATAAACAATTTTTAAAATATCCCCCTTGAACCAAAGAAAAAAATTGAATAAGGTTTTTGTATAATTAGCTCTGACACATTTGTGGTTATTTTTAAAAACTGATTTTCCAACTGCTCACAAGTATCCATTAACATCCCCTTCCTCATTATAACATCAAAAGCCATCAAAAGAAAAGTCTGAATGATATTCTATGGGGAAATGAACATTTTCATTAAATTCTCTGCAGAATATTTTTTAAAATTAGATATGAGTGAAATTTCCGGGGAGTAATTCTAGATTGTATGTAAATTATGTGAGCACAAATATAGTACAAATTACATATGATCAATTCCAAGCAAAATTATAAATAAAATGACTAATAAATGTTCAGAAAAGGAGCCAATACTCCTTTTAGAACTGTTTATTAGTCATTTTATTTTTAACCACTAGAAGTAGCATAGCTACAGTTATGGTGTTGTTTTAGTATAATGTTGCCATTCACCTACTTCTTGTATGCCATCATTTATCTGCATGTTGAAGAGTAATGAACTCTAGACTTCAAGTCAATTCCTATACCCACTGAGTTCCTGACCAGAAAAAACTTGAGGCTATCTAGGGTTCTTTTCATTTGAAAGATGAAGAGGCGGGATTACATGACTTCCAATGTCATCCAGCTCAAAATCCATTATGACCTTTGTGATAGAAGTATGAATTGCACTATGCTTGTCTAATATCTATTGTATAAGTGTATATTATGTATATTATATAACACATGTGTATATAATGTGAATTGTATAGGTATACATTATGTATATATGTTGTGTATATTATAACATGTAAATAATTGAAATTGTACATGTATATGTGTAGTCTATATAATGTGTATATAGCACGTGTGTATGTAGTGTGTATTATGTGTGCATAACATTGTGTATGTTATATAACACATTGTATGTAATACATGCTATATTGTCTATAACATTATGCACATTATATAATATGTATGTGTTATGGGCCAGAACTCTGAACTTGAAACAAAGGATTCTTACAAGGTACTAAGTCAGTGGAATTGATGGAGACAATAGTTATCTAATTTAGCGTGGTTCAGTATGATTGATCTAATCCTATAAGGAGATGTCATGGGCCAGAACTTGAAACAAGGTACTAAGTGGAATGGAGGAGACAATGGTTAAATATAGTTTAGCATTGATTTAATCCTACAACAAATAATGGTTTCCTAGTGATATAATGATTGGTGTATACTCAATGTGGGGCATATAAGCAAGAAGCTCTCAGGGCCAGAAAAACAGAGACAGATTCATTCCATTGTCCACCTTTGTTGTGGGGAGGCTGAAGCACAAACCTTTGGATTGGGGACATTCAGAAGCCAAAGAAGGCAGGCGGGAGCTCAAGCTCTTGGAACCAAGGCCATACTGAAAGGTTCTCCAAAAATTTGCCCAGCCCCAGGAAGGAGATAATAAAGGATCTGGACTATAAGAAAGCTAACTGGGCCACAGGAAAGGAGACAAGACTTGGAAAGAGACAATAAAGGATTTGGACTTTAACACCTGGCTACACTTGTGGTGATTACTGAACTGAAACAAAGGCTGCCTCCAGAGACCCCAAGAAAACCTCAACAGAGAACATTACATGTTAACGAGAATATTATATGTATGTGTCATGTGTGCTGTGTATTTATATAAAAACACACTTATAAAATATAACATGTATAGAACATAATATATGTTGTATATGTATATATAATGTGTATATGTAATATAATGTATATTGCATAACATGCTGTATATGATACAATGCATATTTGGTATACTTATTATATGTGTGCATATAGTATATATTATATAATACATATCATGTATATTGTTATATCATATGTACATTAAATGGTAATATTATGTATAATTACATATACATATATTAAAATTTATATTATATAATATGTGTTTTTGTATATATTTCACATAAATATATTTATACATTAATAAATATAATATGTTATATAATCTGATGTGCATTGTATATGCATATATAATATGTGTATGTATAATATGATTTATATTGTATAATATATATTATTTATGATATAATGAATATTGTATATATTTACATATTTGTGCAGTATAACATTACCTGTGTAACATCTATATGATATAACATGTGTACATAATGTGTTGTGTGTATATGTATCACATGAACACATTTAACTGGGATGTGCCTTGAATGACGTGTGTGTGTGTTTCACTGTGTAGCATCCTATTGTGTAACATATGTGTTGTATTGCATTAGGCATGTGTATGGCATGATGTATGCTGCATAACATGCGTGTGTACTTTACTAAATTGTATGTATTAATAGAGCTAGATCAGAGAAAAATTGTCATAAGACAAGCATCTCCCTAAAAGTTTCTTTCTTCACACCTAAAACATGGAAAGCCTGCCTAAAACAAGACAAAGCTGCTCCTTGGACTTATTTGGCCAAGAAGGCTAATAAAAAAAATAAACCTTGCTACGTCAAATTGGGTTAAATAATAATTTATTAAAATATCTATTTTGTAGTAGGCAATGTTTCATTGCAGTTAAAAGAGTGAGTCACAGATTAGAGAAACTTGGCTTCAGAAATCATCTCTGATAAATCCTTTTAGACCCAGCAAATGATTTAACATCCCAATGGCCTCAAACAACCAACTCAGTGTCAGAAGAGTTGTTTCTCTGTATTAATAGAGTTAATTTCTTTAGTTGGGAGTTTCCTATGACAGTGAAATCCCAGGTCTGGATCCCCAAATAAAAAAGTTTGTGTAGCATTGTACTAAGGGTTTACAATTAGTCGATTTCTGGGACTGCCAATCTCAAACTATGAGCATCACCACAAAGAATTATGAAGACAAGCAAATGAAATTTTAAAAGTTTAGCTAAAGCAGTTTTGTTTCTTTTTTAGAGGATTAACAGTTAATAAAGATGAAAATTAATCAGATTCAATAGTAAACCTTCTAGGAAAAAAATAATGAAAACAATAATTGGGCTTTAGATTTATAACATACCATTCTTTTAATAAGCCCAAATAATCTCAAATATATTATTTTATCAATCTTTACAGCACTAAATATGAATAGATATCAAGGAACTCTATCCTTAGAACTGGAACTGGAAGGGCCATTAGAAATTATTGAGTCCAATTTCATCATTCTAAGAATGAAAGAATCAAGGTCCTGCCCAAAATTCCATAGCTAGTAAATACTGAGGCCAGGACCAGCGCCAGGTCTTCTGACTACAAGTCCAGAGTTCTTTCCATTATATCACAGCTACAAAGTGCTTGACATAGGGATTTTACTTTTCAAGTTTCTATTGTAATTTTTCACCAAATGATTTGAACCATCTGCTTATAAGGTAGAATGTTCAGTAGACTTAAAAAGAGGCTATGGTACATTCTCTTTAACCAAAACTGATGATGGGAATGATTTTTAGCATTTCTCTGTAGCTGTTCTCATAGACAGTCCCCTAGAACTAGTTTAATATACCACCATTGTCCAAGCACTGGGTGGATGGGGGAAGGAGAATAAGGGCAGAGATCTGATGCAGGTGCCCAATGTAAGGCCCAAATTTAATCTGAGTTTTAAATTATCCCTATTCTATAGAAAAAAAGATAATCCAGGATCCAAACAAACTATCCAGCACCAAATTAGACCATCTCCCCCCTAACTTATGTCATCCAGGTAAAATCTAATATCTTCTGAGCTGACCCAGACCCTAATCACTCTCAAAGACTGGAAGTCATGGGAGCCTCCCAATTTACTCCAAGCATTCACTGATTTGTGACATTGCCTATAACTTCCATGTGGTCATTCAATTTACAGCAACTCTTTCCACAAGGCCACAGAGGTCATGGAGATGACTCAAAGCTGTGGGAAAAGGGGAATTTCCCATTTCCTGACAACATCTGTCACTTGATTTGAGGCTCTTCTTCTTTCCCTTTAGCTTTAAAGAAGAAAAATTATTGGATAGCCTTAGGCAAGAAGTAGTGAAAAATCTCATTACCTCTTCTCCCTATCTCCTTGCAAAATGAATCTCCAAGTCAATATTCTTGCAGCAAATCATTTTTAATTTGGAAGTTACACTGTACCATAAAAGCCTATACAGTATATTAGAGAGGCAGACACAGAATTGCTATGCTAAGCACACTGTAAATACAAGAACTGTTTCAGTAATGTAGGAGGAATAAATTATCAATTTATCATCTCACAGCTGTCTCAAGTGGTAACAAATGGTAAGAAAATTTTACGTAAACAAATGTTTGTTAGGTGGAAAAAGTAAGTTTTCCTCTGTAAAATGCCAAAGGAAATCTAAAATTTCTCTCTTTTTCTGATCAGGATAAGTCACACCAACTAGTTTTAAGGTAAACATAACCACACTGGAATTTTACTGGAAATGGAAATGGAAAACTTAAATAAAGAGAATGACCTTTAGCTCTTTTTTTCTTTCTTCACTTAAACTAGAACTAAAATAGCTTTCTTACTTCCATATGTTTCACTGAAAAATTACCTTATTTCCCAGCATATCCGTGTAATACTATGAGTTCCTTGAGAACAGAAACTGTTTGGTCTTCTTTGTATCCCTAAACTTATCATAGTGCCTGGCACATAGTAGGCGCTAAATAAATGCTAAATGCTTATCCCCTGAGCAGTGATATTCTTCCCTGTCATTATGTCCAACTATAAGAAAATGCACCTTCTTTTAAGTACTTCTCAGTCTTCTAGTAAAATAGCTTATTTTTTTTTAATGCAGATCACTGCTATGTAAGCTATTTTGCTTAACGGAATTTCTTTAGCCAATAAAGCCAGATAAAGTGCTTATTTCTTTGAAATTGAATGCATGCCAGAGGATGCTTCCATTGATGAAGTGAAGGAAACCTCTTCTGTATTCTCATGCAGTGGAAGGATCTTGGGACATTTTTCTGAATCATCCCAATTTTCATATATCCAGATGGGGCCTTGAACCAATACATTTTGATATTTGAGGTTACATTGCACTTATCACATCCAAATAATTTTTCATTTCATTTTTTAAAAAAGCTATTTTCCCCATTGACCTTGATTTTTAAATCTGCCCTCCTAAATTTGCTTAATGTACTAAAATCTTTAATAATGGACTCAATTTAATTTGAGCTGAGCTGTTTCAGGTCAGTTTTAGCATTTATATAGGGCAGAAAATTCACCCAGATTAAAAGATCAGTTCAACAAAACTGCCAAATGCCCTAGAAGAATTCAAGTCCCAGACCTTTGTGCCAGAACTAGTGTACATCTGACCTGGTCCCACATGAATTTGGTAGATTGAGAGTCTTTTCTCTCTCATAAATCTCCCATGAAAATAAGACAGAATTGCAATAAGTGATGGACTTAGCCATTCAAATCTAAAAACAAATCTATAAATTAAGTTATTCAGCATTCATTAACTTTCATAAAATGAAGAAACTGATTAGAAACATGAAAATATTGTCATTTTAATAAGTATCCATGTGAAATGTCACCAAAGTTTTCAAAATATCTGTCTCTGTGGCTAGTGAAGATCTATACCCAAGGTTTCATAGGGTTTCATTTGCCAACGTGTCACCAGTGCCTCCCAGCTGGTCTTTTTCCTGATTTCACATGACTACCCCTAAACTGCCATTTTCATTTTGTTGCTTTCTTAGTTAAGAAGTGTTCAGCAATCCTCTATCATCTAACTGCTTATCTTTATATTCAAAGTCCTTGATCAACTGCCATCTATCTTTCCAATTCATCATCCTCCACTTCTCTAGATAACCTTTCTCGGACTCCGAGGCATATTATTTCTCAAATATATCCAGCTCATTCCCATCAGGAATGAATATGATTTCCAAGGACCAATTCTGTTCCCATTTCTTTAATAACACTTTCCCTGTGTTTGTGCATACCTGAAATAACATATTTCCCTTAAACAGAGAAGATTAGAGTATCTGTCAGGACATCATAAAGAACAGTCAGATAAATTGTGCTTTACTGCTTATGCTCCAAACACATACTATGACCTCTAATTTTCTTTCTGGTGTTTCTCCACTCATTGCTTCTATCTGTGCTACATGGCCTTGGACTTTATTATTACTCAGTATGATGGTACTGGTAATGGTACTCAGGTGTTTTTCATTTGACCAATTCACTGATAGATAATTACCACCAACAGGGATCTTTTCCTAGTGGTGAAGTATTGGTTATATAGCTTTTAGCATTGCTTTCTATCTCAATTTTGTTATCTATTGTATAATGGTTTGAGAACAGAATAACCACAACCCCAGATGAACACATTCACAAATACCACAATAATGACATAAATGGACAAATAACGCAGTATTCAAGACAAGAATTTCTTTTGTGTTTGCTCCTCATGTTATAATTAGATGCAGAAGACACATCTACACCCCTTTTTTATTATATAGATGCTTAAATATTCAAGAAGAAATATAAGCAACAGTCACTGTTTCCTCACATGTTCTGAGGAAAGCGCATTCCAAAAGAAACATTTTTTGAGCATTTCAAGGTCACCACTAATTTTCGTGTTTGTTTCTAAAATCTTCATCTTCCTCTGTACTCTGATGAGATATGGGAGGTGGGGTTCTTACTTATAGGTCATTGCCCTTGAATGTCTTAAAGGTGGAACCTTTCATTTTGAATAAGAATGAGTCACACAAGAAGAGCAGGTATGGATAGATTGTGATCTGACTTGCAGATATCTTCACATTTTTCTTCTCTCCTCCCCAAACCAGCCTTCTTCCGTACTTCCCTGTTACTGTCAAGGATACAACCATGCTTTTAGTCTCTCAGGTCCTCACAAACTGTCATTGGCTTGTCATTTTCTCTTACTCCATATATCCAGTTAGTTGCCAAATCTTAATGACCTCCAAATTCTTTACATCTGTCCCCATTTTTCTCTCTCTGTCTCCATTTTCTTTTCACTCAACCATTACCTCTCACCTGGAATATTGCAATAGCTTCACAAATGGATCTTCCTATGTTTCAAGCCTCTTCCCACTTCAATCCAATCTTCACACAGTTACCAATGGAATTTTCCTAAAGCTCATGTCATTTCTCTACTTAATACACTCCAGTTGATCCCTACTGACTCTAGGATAAAATATTACTTATCTCATTATTTTACAATTTCTATTTTTGTATACATGTAGATAACTATTAGTATAGTAGTACATGTATATGATTTATAAACAAGTAAATATTGACAAATTGAATTGTCTCCTCAAAAAAAAATTTACCTCTAGGAATGAGCAATCAAAAAAGTGGAGATCATTGGGCTGTAGTACTGGTCAGCATTTAATCATATACTACCTTGTTGTATTTCTTATATTTTTGTCTGGTTTTCTATTCAATTTTTCAAATGTATAGACCCTACAGATAATGTGATTGTCTAATATGAGGATATGAGGCAGGATAATAAGGCAGAAAGAGCACTGGATCTGGCATCGTGAATACTAGAGTTCAAATCCTTCTTCTGGCACTAAAAATTTATGACATTATGAGCAATGCAGTAAAATAAGTCTCATATCATAGCTCTTTGAGTTATTAATATTTGAATATAAGATCTCAACTAGATTGATATTAGGAATCTTGTTTTTGAGTCTGAATCATCTCTATGTAGGAAGTCTAATAAGACTATGCATGCATATCATGGGCACTTGAGAAATATTTACTGAATGTATGTCAAATGAACAAAAGCCTGCAATTGTGATGACCGCGTATTTAAAATCAGCCGGAGTCAGGAATTCAGATTAAGGGAAAAATCTTCAATCTTTATTGAAGTGAAGAGGTGAAAAAGGATTGCGATAGCAATATGGGCAAGAAAGATTGAGATAGCAATATGGGCAGCTGCAACAGGAAGCCAGCTAGCAGAGGGGAATTGGAGATGAAAGGCCATCACAATGGCAATGTGAGCAGCTGTGACAAGACGCCAGCCAGCAGTCTCTCCTTCTCCTTCCTTTTCCACTCCCCTGCCTCTACCCACCAAAATCATCATTTCCTATACAACACATCAGGACTTGCACAAAGAGTGGGTGGGGGCCATTCTTTCTCCAAGCATATATATTAATAGAGTATGGTCCAATTACTATTTAGCCTCACATGCTTGGGACCTCAGTGCATCAACTCGAGCCTCAGCCCATTACATGCAATGATAATCTATACATAGTTAATAAACCTATGATGTAGGGTTCTTAATTTCAGGGAAGATTTATATAATAGTTTGATATAATATACACTTAGGGGTGAACTACTCATAAGGGTTCTGATTGTCTCCTTCATATTGTTTAGCCAGAAAAATAAACCATTCTTTTAAGGTGGTTTATTTTGATTTAAATAACAACAAAAAGAATAGAAACTCAAGAGTTAGAAACTGAGTGCAATAACCTAAACTGGTATAACTTATACTCTGATATAATCCCTAAAAAAAAAAAAAAACAAATTAAAAAACTAAAAAATCCCATCACTATTACTGCATATAGTAACAAAATTGGAGAGATAATTTCAGATAAATTATGGAAGACTTCTCAATGGGGCAAATATTAAAATTCTAAAGAATATAGAATGATAGATTTTAAAATTATAAATCAATTTTTTTTCCAATTCCCTCTATTCCTTTGGGTTGAGCTTCAAAAATGAGACATTTCCATCTTTTAAAGAATGTGCCATGTAATTAGATGTGTGAATTTTACAAGGTGAAATCCTAGAAGTTGAATTTTAGAGGAGAAAAGATATTCACCACTCAGAAAGAATCAGGCTCACCATATTTTTTCTATGTCTCTCTTTCTCCTTTAAAATAATGGACTTTCTCTACAACTGAGTTCTTACCAAAAAGATAGTTTTCAGGACCCTTTCTGACCTATCTATAATGACTGAGAGCTGTGAATTTATAATTTAAGAAGGGAAGTCCTTCTTTTTCTTCATTCTAGTCTACTATTTCTTTTTGAGGCTGCTAAATAATTCTTGCTTAAATTTTCTCTGCTATTTTATGGCTTCTACTTAGCACTGCTTGCTTCCTGCCCTTCCCCCACACTCTACACTGCACTCCATATGTACTATTAGTTATGTAGTTCATCTTCCCAAAAAACCTTTTTTGAACTCATATGTTGACACATTTCTTCCTCTTGGGAATGAAGGAGGATAGGAAAGAAGAATGGAGCATGGTTATAGATATTTCTGGGGGCCAGCAAGCTCAAGAGGGCATCATGATGACCATCTGTTACTCCACTCCTACACCTGAGGCCAAAGGCCATAATAGCAGCAAGACTAAGAAAATCTGTAAAACCATACCAGCTTTACTAGATAATCTTAAGTGTTAGAGAAGAATCAGCCAAACAGGACCTCAGCAGTCAAACAAGATATCAGCAAATGGAGATGACATTAGCCCAAGTTATTCTATTCTATTCAAAACCTTATTTTTCCCTAATTTAGAAAAGTAGACTATGATTCTCATCATTTCATGGCTCAGATTACATTGATTAATTTTCTTGCTTAACTGTATCAAAGTCACTCATGAGATAGTGCCAAAAAAGTAGGGGACAAATTTTATTATTATTATTATTATTATTATTAAAGCTTTTTATTTTCAAAACACATGCATGGATACTTTTGAACATTCACCCTTACAAAATCTTGTGCTCCAAATTTTTCCCTCCCTTCCTTCCATCCCCTCCCCTAGAGAGCAAGTAACCCAATATATTAAACATGTGCAATACTTCTATACATATTTCCACAATTATCATGCTGCAAAAAAAATGAGATAAAAAAGAAAAAATGAGAAAGAAAACAAATTGCAAACAAATAACAAAAAGAGTGAAAATATTATGTTATGATCCACAATCACTTCTCACAATCCTCTCTCTGGGCACAGATGGCTCTCTTCCTCACAAGACCATTGTACTGGCTAAATCACCAGGTCCATCAGAATTGATTATCATATAATATTGCTGTTATCATATACGATAATCTCCTAGTTCTGCTCATTTCACTTAGCATCAGTTTATGTAAATCTCTATAGGCCTCTCTGAATTCATCCTACTGATCATTTCTTACAGAACAATAATATTCCATAACATTCACATACCATGACTTATTCAGCCATACTCCAACTGATGGACATCCACTTAGTTTCTAATTTGTTGTCCTTACAAAAAGGGCTGCCTCAAATATTTTTGCACATGTGGGTCCCTTTCCCTCCTTTATAATCTCTTTTGGATGTAAACCTAGTAGAAACATTGCTGGATCAAAGGGTATAACACAGTTTGATATGCCTTTAGGCACAGTTCCAAATTGCTCTCCAAAATGGTTGGATTAGTTTACAATTCCACCAAAAATGTTTTAGTGTCCCAGTTTTCCCATGTCACCTCCAACATTCATCATTATCTTTTCCTGTCCTCTTAGCCAATCTGTCAGGTATGCAGTATTATCTCAGATTTGTCTTAATTTGCATTTCTCTGATCAATAGTGATTTAGAGCATCTTTTCCTATGACTAGAAATGGTTTCAATTTCTTCATTTGAAAATCATCTGTTCATATCCTTTGACCACTTATCAGTTGGAGAATGGCTTGAATTCTTATAAATTTGAGTCAATTTTTTATATATGTAAGAAATGAGGCCTTCCTCAAAAATGTAAAATTTTTCCCCAGTTTATTGCTTCCTTTCTAATCTTGTATGCATTGGTTTTATTTATACAAAAACTTTTAAACTTAACATCATCAAAATTAGCCATTTTGCTTTCCATAATGTACTCTAGCTCCTCTTGGCCACAAATTCCCTCCTTTTCCACAGATCTGAGAGTTAGACAATTATTTGTTCTTCTAATTTGCTTATATTATCACTCTTTATGTCTAAGTCATGAATCCATTTCAACTTTATCTTGATAATGGGTTTTGGTGTGAATCAATGCCTAGTTTCTGCCATACTAACTTCCAATTTTCCCAGCAATTTTTGTCAAATAGTGAGTTCTTATCTCAAAAGCTAGAGTCTTTAGATTTATCAAACACTAGATTACTATAGTCATTGACTATTTTGTCCTGTGAGTCTAACCTATTTCACTGATTGACTACACTATTTTTTAGTGTACCAGTACTAAATAGTTTTGATGACCACTACTTTATAGTTTTATATCTGGTATAGCTAGGCCACCTTCATTTGCATTTTTTCATGAATTCCCTTGAAATTCTTGACCTTTTGTTCTTCCAGATGAACTTCATTATTATTTTTTGATAATTCTATTAATTTTCTAAATTATTATTTAAGTAGTATTGTCATTTTTATTATATTGGCTCAGTCTACCCATAAGCACTTGATATTTTTCCAACTGATTAGATCTGATATATATGGTTATCTATGGATATATATGGATAATGTTTTGTAATTGTGTTCATATAGTTCCTGACTTTGCCTTGGCAGGTAGACTCCAATTATTTTATATTATCTACACTTATTTTAAATGGAATTTCTCTTTGTATCTCTTGCTGCTGGACTTTATTGGTAATATATAAAAATGCTGAGGATTTATGTGAATTTATTTTGTATCCTGTAACTTTGCTAAAGTTGTACATTGTTTCTAGTAATTTTTAGTTGCTTCTCTAGTTTTGTCTAAATATATCATATCATCTGCAAAGAGTGATAATTTGGTTTCCCCATTACCTACTCTAATTCCTTTAATCTCTTTTTCTTCTCTTATTGCCAAAACTAACATTTCTAATACAATATTTAATAGTAATGGTAATGGTGGGCAATCTTGTTTCACACCTGATCTTATTGGGAATGGTTCTAATTTATCACCATTACAGATGATGGTTTTAATAAATGCTACTGATCATTTTAAGGAAAACTCCATTTATTCCTTATTTTCTAGTGGTTTTAATATGAGTGTTGGATTTTGTCAAATGCTTTTTCTGCATTTATTGAGATAATCATATGATTTGTGTTAGTTTGGTTATTGATATAGTCAATTATGCCAATAATTTTCCTAATATTGACCCTTCCCTGCATTTCTGTTATAAATCCTACTTGGTTATGGTGTATTATCCTGGGAATGACTTCCTATAATTTCCTTGCTAATATTTTATTTAAGATTTCTGCATCAATATTCATTATAGACCAAAAATTGGTCTATAATTTTCTTTCTCTGTTTTAACCTTATTGGGTTTAGGATTCTGCACCATATCTGTGTCACAAAAGAAATTTGGTAGGACTCCTTCTTTTCCTATTTTTCCAAATAGTTTTCATAGTATTAGAATTAATTTTCTTTAAATGTTTGGTAGAATTCACATGTAAATCCATCTGGCTGTGGAGAGTTTTTTCTTAGAGAGTTGAATAATCACTTATTCAATTTCTTTTTCTAAAATTGAACTATTTAAGTAATTTATTTCCTCTTCTGTTAATCTGAGTAATCTATATTTTTGTAAATATTCCTTCATTTCATTTAGATTATCAGATTTATTGACATATGGTTGGGCAAAATAACTCCTAATTATTACTCTAATTTCCTCTTCATTGTGGAAAGTTCTCCCTTTTAATTTTTGATACTAACAATTTGATTTTCTTCTTTCCTTTTTCTAATCAAATTAACTAAAGGTTTATCTATTTTGTTGGTTTTTTTTAATAAAATCAATTTAGTTTTATTTATTAATTCAATAGTTTTTTAGTTTCAATTTTATTAATCTCCCTTCTTATTTTCAGAATTCATTTAATTTGGAGGTTTTAATTTGTTCTTTTTTCTAGCTTTTTTAGTTGCATGCTCAATTCATGGATCTTCTTTTTCTCTATTTTATGCAAATAAACATCTAGAGAAATAAAACTTCCCCTAAAACCTGCTTTAGCTGCATCCCATAAATTTTGGTATGTTATCTCATTATTGTTATTCTCTTGGATGAAATTATCTATTTTGTCTATGATTTGCTGTTTCATCCCCTCATTTTTAGGATTAGATTATTTAGTTTCCAATTAATTTTTGGTCTATTTCCCCCCAACCTTTTATTGCATGTGATTTTTATTGCATCATGATCTGAAAAAAAATGCATTTGCTATTTCTGCCTTTTTGCACTTGATTTTGAGTTTTTTATACTCTAAACAGTGGTTCTCAAACTTTTGTTTTCAATATCTTTATCCTATTAAAAATTATTGAGGATCTCTCCAAAGAGTTTTTAATTTATCTGGATTATATTTATAGACATTTACCATATTGGAAATAAAAACTATTTTTGAATTTGCAGACCCTCTAAAAGGGTTTCAGAGATCCTCAGCATTCTCTAGACCATACTTTGCGAACCACTGCTCTAATATATGGTCAATTGTTGTGTAATTTCCATGTATCACTGAGAAAAAAGTATATTCCTTACTGTCTCCATTCCATTTTCTCCAAATATTATACCTAGCTTTTCTAAAATTCTATTTACCTCCTTAACTTCTTTCTTATTTGTTTTGTGGTTAAATTTATCTAGTGCTGAGAGATTAAGGTTGAGATTCCTCACTAGTATAGTTTTGCTGTCTAATTTTTCTTGCACTTCTCTTAACTTCTTCTTTAGGAATTTGAATGCTCTGTCACTTGGAACATATATGTTTAGTATTGATATTACTTCTCTAACTATTTAGCCATTTAGCAAGATGTAATTTTCTTCCTTATCTCTTTTAATTAGGTCTATTTATGTTTTTGCTTGATCTGAGATCAGGATTGCTACTCCTGCTTTTTTTTTTTTTTCTTTTTTACTTTAGCTGAAGTATAATAGATTCTGCTCCAGGCTTTTACCTTTATTTTGAATATATCACTCTGCTTTAAATGTGTTTCTTATAAACAACCTATTGTAGGATTCTGGCTTTTAATTCACTCTGCAATCTACTTCCATTTTATAGGAGAGTTCATCCCATTCACATTCACAGTTAAATTGTCTTTCCTGTCATCTTGATTTCCCCAACTCATACGCTTCTCTTTCCTTTCTCCCTTCCTCCTCCCCAATATTTTGCTTCTGACTACTACCTCCCTCAGTCCTCCCCTTTTACAGTCCTTCCCTGTTTCTTATACCTTTCCCTTTCTACTCTTCTATTCCATTTCTATTCCTCTTATGTTCCCTTCTCTTAGCTTACCCCTTTCCTTTCCCCCTTTCTCTCTTATTTCCCTAAAGGGTGAGATAAGTTTCTCTATGAAGCTAAATATGTCTGATATTTTCTGTTTGAGCCAAATCTGAGAGTAAGATTCACACAATGCTCATCTTCCTCCCTTCTTCCCCTCAACTGTAATATGTCTTTTTTTGTCTCTTTATGAGTTGTAATTTACCCATTTTAACTCAATTTTCTTCTTCCAGTAGAATTCCTTTTCCTCTTCTAGTTTCTTTTTTATATCATTACAATAAAATCAAATTATACCTGCACCCTCTAACTATACCCAAAACAGAGATACTGATCTCAAGAGTTAACCATATCATCTTCCCATATAGGAATGTAAGTTTTTAAACTTTTAATTTTTAAAAAAGTTTTTTTCTTTCCTTTTTTACCTTTTCATTTTTCTCTTTACTTCTGTATTTGAAGACAAAATTTTTTGTTCACCTCTAGTCTTTTCATCAAAAATAAATGAAATTCACCTATTTCATTGAACATCCATCTTTTTCCCTGAAAGACAATGATTAACTTTGTTGGATGACTTTTTCCTGCAATCCAAAATCTTCTGTTTTTCAGTATATCATATTCCAAGCCCTTTGATCATTTAAAGTGGAAGTTGCTAGGTCCTGAAAAATCCTGATTGTGCTTCCTCAATTTTTGAATTATTTTTTTCTGGCTGTTTGCAATATTTTCTCCTTGATCTGATAATTTTGCCATTTAGCTAAGTTGTTCCTTGGAGTTTTCATTTTGGGGTCTCTTTCAGGAGGTGATTGATGAATTCTTTTAATGTAATTTTATACTCTAGTTTCAGGACATCATAACAGTTTTCCTAGATTGTTATGAGCTAGAACTTGAAACAAGGTGCTAAGTCACTGAAAATGATAGAAACAATGCTTATGTACTTGATTCACACCTTTGGAGTTCACACCTTTGGGAGAGTTCACACATTAGTGTTCACACCTTTAAGAGAGGATATATAAAGAGGAGCTTCCACAATCACACTAGAGACTCCAGGAAATTCGCAAGGCAGAATTCACTTCGGGAGATTCACAAGTCACAGCTCCCACAATCCCACTCTCTCAGAGGAGGAGTAAAGATTCATTCCGTATTCCACCCTTCTGCTGGTTTGAGGCTTTGGATTCAGAGAGAGCTAGAGGCTGAAGGACAAACTTTTGGATTTGGAGACATTTGGAGGGAGCTCTTGGAACTAAGGAGAGAGATAGGCCTTTAAGAAACCTAACTGGGCCCAAGGAAAGAGACAAGACTTGGAAGGACAAAATAAAGGATTGGACTTTAACAGCTGTCTGCATTTGAGGTGATTTTTACTCTGAACTGAAATGAAGGCTGCTCCCAGAAGCCCCCCAAGAAACCTGCTCCCAAAGAATGATTATATTTTAGAGAAGAGGATATTATACTAGATAATTTCATAAAAGATGATGGTTAGTCTCTTTTTTTCATCAAGGTTTTCAGGTAGTCCAGTTATTCTTAGATTGTCTCTTTTGGGTCTATTTTCCAGGTCAGTTGTTTTTCCAATAAGGTATTTTATATTTTCTTTTATTTTTTTCATTTTCTTTTGTTTTGTTTGACTGATTCTGGAAGTCTCACTGAGTCATTCACTTCCATTTATTCAATTCTAAATTGTAGTGAATTATTTTCTTCAGTTAACTTTTTAAATCTCCTTTTGCATTTGACTAATTGAGCTTTTAATGAGGTGTTTGTTCATTGGATTTTTTTCCCCATTTCACAAATTCTATTCTTCAATGAATTGGTTTCTTTTTCAAATCTGTTTTGTAAAAAGTTATATGACTTTTCCATTTCACTAACTCTATTTTTAAGGCGTTTTTTTCAGATAATTTCTGTGTTTCCTTTTTCAACCTGTCTTGCAAAGTTCTCATTTTCTTTCCCCATTTTTCTTTTAACTATCTTTTAAGGTCCAGAGTTTTGTGAGATGGGAACCATCCTTTGGGATTTTATCTGGTGATGATTTACCTTTAGTAAACTCAGGGTTTGAGATTGTTCTCCATCTCCAAAATAGCTTGTCTATGGTTATAGCTCTTTTTTGCTTTTTTGCTCATTTTTTTAAAGATTGAGATCTGCTCTTAGGACAGAGGAGATATTGTCCCAAGCTTCCTCTACAGGTTTCTTGGATCAGTTTTGCTGACTTCCTTCCAGTGCTGAGTGGACTCGACATGACCAAGTGCCATGTGGTCTTTCTAGGGTTCAGAGGCTTAATATTTGCCTTTTGTATTTGCATTGGATAGCTCACAGTTAATCTGCTGATTCACTAGCTTCTAACCAGGACATAGTAGCCAATGCTGCTGTATTTTGGCTAGGAACCTTCCGGTAGATTCCCCAGCTACATCTCCCTATATCCATCCAATGCACCTGCACTCAGCCACCTTCCTTATGCCTAATTGAAACAGACCTTTTCTAAAGTTCTTCCAAAATATCTTTTGCTGGAAATTTGTTACACTCCAATTTTTTGTGGGTTCTGTCACTCCAAAACCAGGTCAAAGGCTTGATTTGGTATTGATCTGAGGGACATCAGGAAAAGTTCAAATAAAGACCTGTCTACTCTCCACCATCTTGGCTTTGCCCCAGGATTCAAACTTTTAAAGCTATACAAATTCAGACAAATTTCTTTAAGAATCCAGATACTGAGCCACATATCAATGCACTAATGTTGCTGAAAGGGGCAGCTTTATGTGGTGTACTGAAAGCTATTCTTAGAGTCAAGGAGATTTAAGTTCAGGTCTTAGATTTACTATGTCTTAATATGACAGAATGATAAATATAGGGCTAGAAAGGGCCTTAGAATCTATATAACTTATTCATTATCAAGATGAGGGAGCAGAAGCCCAGAGAACTGAAACGACTTTTTCCCAAG